>NC_069503.1:136498117-136798117 GCF_027579735.1 Bombina bombina
TATATGTGTGTATATATATGTGTATATGTGTGTATATGTGTGTATATAAATGTGTATATGTGTGTATATATATGTGTATATGTGTGTATATATATGTATATATATGTGTATATGTGTGTATATGTGTGTATATAAATGTGTATATGTGTGTATATATATGTGTATATGTGTGTATATATGTGTGTATATGTGTGTATATATATGTGTATATATGTGTATATGTGTGTATATATATGTGTATATGTGTGTATATATATATGTGTATATGTGTGTATATATATGTATATATATGTGTATATGTGTGTATATGTGTGTATATAAATGTGTATATGTGTGTATATATGTGTGTATATGTGTGTATATATATGTGTATATATGTGTATATGTGTGTATATATATGTATATATGTGTGTATATGTGTGTATATATATGTGTATATGTGTGTATATGTGTGTATATATATGTGTATATGTGTGTATATGTGTGTATATAAATGTGTATATGTGTGTATATATATGTGTATATATGTGTATATGTGTGTATATATATGTATATATATGTGTATATGTGTGTATATATATGTGTATATGTGTGTATATATGTGTGTATATATATGTGTATATGTGTGTATATGTGTGTATATATATGTGTATATGTGTGTATATATGTGTATATGTGTGTATATATGTGTGTATATGTGTGTATATATATGTGTATATATGTGTATATATATGTATATATGTGTGTATGTATATGTGTGTATATATATGTGTATATGTGTGTATATATGTGTATATGTGTGTATATATGTGTGTATATGTGTGTATATATGTGTGTATATGTGTGTATATATATGTGTATATATGTGTATATATATGTATATATGTGTGTATATATATGTGTATATGTGTGTATATATATGTGTATATGTGTGTATATATATGTGTATATGTGTGTATATATATTTTTTTTTTTTGGGATATAGATACCAATGTATATATGTATCAAAAAATATATAATTTTGGAATAGATAACTATTGCTTTGTTGTAAATATAATACTATATATTGAAAAAATTTAACACATTTCATTGCAACATTTGCATTCACTATATGGGACATCGATAAAATTATTTTGTGAGATCCAAACCCAAAAATATCAACGAATAATGTATATATAGATAGTAATATAGAATAATGTAAATTTTTTTGTTAAAATGAACTAACACAAATATATATTATATATATTTTTAGCCTTCAACAATCAAAAGTCTAACCGCTTCAACACCACCTAATAGTAAATATAGTGCATAATATTATTGCTAAGTATATAAACTACTTAGCGATATAGGACATAGTATTGAAAGTATTGAAAAAATTAATTCGCTTTTTATGATTCATCAAATTATTTTGTGATAGAATAGTAAAATAAAACAATGTACCGATATACGGAGCACTTTCAGATCCAACAATCCAATAGCCAAATAATAAAGGAAAAAAAAGGACTCCGTATACCATTGTATTGCGACGACGTGTTTATGAAAAATGCGCATGCGCGAAATGTGCACGAGCTTAGATAAGATTAGCTCTACGCCGCAAACGACGCATGCGCATTGAAGAACAATTACGTCATTGAGATTGGGTGGGTCCCCCTGTGGTTAGAGCGATTATTGGGTATCAAGACGTCAATCAAAACATACAGCAACGTAACGATAATGCCGGGAGGAGGTTGCATTCAGATCAAAGAAGGGTAATAATCGGAATATAAAGGTAACGATTGAAGAATCGAAAATATCATGAATTAAACTATAGTTTTTTATTTACATATTTATCACCGGTGCTTAGAAGAAAGGGTGACTTTACATTCACTTTAAGACATCTAGTCCCAAACAATATGAGCAAAAATCTAATTAATCTATTTGGCCAGAGGAGTCACTTGATTGCAAACTTATCCCGTGATCTATAGCAAACATTAACTTCAGAACAGAACTGATTTAACCCTTGCAGGCACATATATTAAGACAGTCAAAAAAGCATATTAGCAAGCACTTTAGAGCACTCAGCAATATTAATAGTTCACCGTAGCGGTATTCTAATTTTATAATCTCAGTCCTGAGGCATGGAATAGTCTTTGTTTCCTACCTAACCCACTCCGCACCGATCGTCTTGGGTGCCAGAGAGTGCATCTATAGTACCTTGTCCAGTGTAAAAGATTTGCCGTCCCCAGGGGCTCAATATGGCCGGAAGGATTTGTCTCTCAGGGGAATAGCCTGGTTCCGCTCCCAGTCTGACCCCCATATCAACGAAAGTTGCCGGTCTACATCGGGTGACAGTTACCAAGTGTAGACATGAGAGCTCTGGTTCTGTAAATAAGCAAGTAAGATCAACCCCTCTGACTATGTAAGAGGGCTCCGGTATTGGGGATTCAAAAGAAATCTTCCTCTCGGAAGCAACGGTAGCCATCCCAGAGTTGTTTGAAAGGGAGAGGTGATCCTGTGGTGGATCCGGGAGAGTCTCTGGTTCCCCTGTAGACTCAGACAGTATCGGTATGTGAGAGGCCACCGGCAAAGCAAGAGTGTTAGGTAGGGCTCCTGTTAGTGTGGGTCTCTTAGCCTGGGGTGCCGGAACATCAGTAGCGCTATCACCAACTGCCCTCAAGCAGTCCATCTGGGCAGAAGGATAGGAGGCTTCTCCACCAGGCAGGTCTGCCGTGGGGGGGGGGGAGATCTACCATGAGGATCTGTGCGGCCCGTTGTCACCAGATGAGTACTCGAACCATGCTGCGGGGTCACAAGCAGCCTGCATAGGTCCTCTTCCAGACTCTTAAAGTGATTGCTCAGAAGTCGGGTAATCCGTCTCTCCCATCTGTTAAGTCCATCCATTTCAAAATAGGAAGTATTAGTATGCCGCTTTGGGAGGTATTTCCAAGTTCAGAATTAAAGTAGATGGTTCCCTCTATTCAGAAATTCATCCTGTTGCAGGATACCGTTACCCCAGAGTTTGGGGGGGGGGGGTAATGCGGCAGCCCCAGATCTATGCTTCCCGTTTCCCACAGACTGTATGGCTTTAAGTCGACATGCTGTATTTACACAGCAAGATGCAAAATGGCTTCCATGCTGTGAGAAAGTCCGTCACATAGCTGTCTCAAAGAGCATAGGCGGGAGCACAGTCGGATCTCCAATTTTGAGGATCTATCAGCTTCCAGATATAGAGAGCTCTTAGAAATATGTAGAATATTATATATTGCTGCAGTTAAACTGTAAAAAACTCCTCAAACCTCTGGAGCTTCACAGAGACGCGTCCTGCCGCTTTGAGAGTAGGCTCCGCCCCCCCTACTCCAGAATTTTTAGTGTTTAAAAAGATAGATAATCCCTTCATTACCCATTTCCCAGTTTTGCTTAACCAACATGGTTATATAAATATATCTTTTACCTCTGTGATAACCTTGTATCACTATCTAAGCCTCTACAGACCGCCCCCTTATCTCAGTACTTTTGACAGACTTGCATTTTAGCCAATCAGTGTTGAGTCCATGGGAGTGAGCACAAGGTTATCTATATAATACACATAAACTAGCGCTGTCTAGCAGTGAAAAACTATCAAATGCACTGAGAAAAGAGCGGCCTTCAAGGGCTTATAAATTAGCATATGAGCCTACCTAGGTTTAGCCTTTAACTAAGAATACCAAGAGAACAAAGCAAATTTGATGATAAAAGTAAACTGGAAAGTTGTTTAAAATTACATGTTCTATCTGAATCATGAAAGTTTAATTTTGACTACACAATTTATATTCCAGCCTGTCTGGGAGGAAGTGGAATATGTACAGTTTCCATTAACTTTAGCATGTTGGTATGATGTCCTGGAAATTATCTGGAAGGAAATGTGAGACACAGGTATAGATCTAAACTAATCAAATCCTCTACACTGGTGTATTCTAAATTATCTTGAAACGCCAAGGGCTAAGTATTGGGTAATGTGACAAAAAGACGGTTCAGTCTTCATTAATATGTTTACTCAACTCCTTTAAAGCTGACTTGGGTAGAAGATGATGCCTTATTTATAATGACTATAGAAATATGTATCCAAATGCATAACATACAGCACTTATAATACTGGGCAACACTGCATTATCAAGTGGGCTAGTATCCTATACCATTGATCAAGGTCTTTATTGAAAGAAGTAATGCTGTAAAAACAAATCTGTCATCCATCCAAATGGTTCCCAGCTGCAGTCTTCCATGGGGCAGGAAACCTCAAGATGCCATTACATACAAACTGGACATCACAGAGGTAAAGGTGTTATAGCATTTTAAAAAACAAACAAACCTACATTTGGAAACCTAAATATGAAATATATTAAGCAATTTTTAACTTTGAAGGTACAGAATAGTGTAACACAAAACTATTGTATTTAGCCCAGTAGCACATTCCCCGTACCAATGGAGCACATCAGTGGAATTTGATAATACAAAGCCCGACTAACTATTTGTAAACTCCAGGTGCTGATTTTGGTGTTAGATAAGTGTGCCAACATTTGCCACAGAAAGAACCAAGCCCCTGCCACTCCCATTTGCAAGTAAATTACCGCTGTTTGCTATACTTGGGTGCCTTATCTAGGGGTCATTTCACTGCTTGGTACAAGCAGGAAGGAGTTCCATAATAGTACAGAAAAATGTGTGTGGTGCAGCGGGTGACTTAGGACCTAAAAAAATGATCACAGGCAAATTGTAGTTACGTTGTGTTATAAGGCACACAGGGCCGCCTCAACCATGGGACCAAGTGGGTCCAAGGGACCCAGGCAGCACTTGACAAGGGGCAGCACTATATTGACTGAGTCAGTCACTGTCAGACCCCTGTCTTCTGTCTCTGTGTGGGAATGCACAAAGACACAGAATCAACCCCTTAATTCTTTCCCACTTGCTGAAATTGTGCATAAGCATTGGTTGCATGCAGGTAGGCAAGCTTAGTAATGTCAGTGACCAGGCTAGTAGGTTGATATGTTAGTCAATAATTTTATTATTGGGGGACGTCATTGTAATCTTGGACCCAGGCAGCACAATGTCTTGAGCCGGCCCTGAAGGCACAGAAAAAAGTTGTCCTACGTCTTTCTTCTTTCACTTAAAGGGGCACTGAAGTCAAAATTAAACTTTCATGACTCAGATAAAGCAGGCAATTTTAATCAACTTTCCAATTTACAACCCCAATACCGAAAAAGTTGGGACAGTATGGAAAATGCAAAAAAAAGTCATTTGAAAATTCAATCTGTACTTATTGAAAACACATTATTAACACATTATTTGATGGTTTACTTTGTGAGTTTAATGTATTTTTTAAAATATACACTCATTTCAAATCTGATGGGGAAAAAAAAGGAAATGGTGATGTTACACAGTGGTAAACAGTCCACTGTCCCAACTTTTTTGGAACGTGTTGCAGTCATCAGATTTGAAATATATATAATATATAATATATTTTCAAAAATACATTAAATGAACAAAGTAAAACCTCATATAATGTGTTAATAATATGTTTTCAATATAGTACAGGGTGAATTTAATTTTCAAATGACTTTTTTTTTTTCTTTTTTTTTCATTTTCCATACTGTCCCAACTTTTTCAGAATTAGGGTCTTTTTATATTTACACATTTTGAGTCACCAGCTCCTACTGAGCATGTGCAAGAATTCACAGAATATAGGTATATGCATTTGTGATTGGCTGATGGCCGTCACATGGTACAGGAGGAGTGGAAATAGACATAACTTTAACATTTCTCAGAAAAAAAATCTACTACTGATTTGAAGTTTAGACTAAGTGCTATTGGATTGTCTTGTTATCATGTATTTGTGCAAATCAACTGTATGTACCGGTCCTTTAAAACTATGTAA
Source organism: Bombina bombina (assembly GCF_027579735.1). Classification (NCBI taxonomy): domain Eukaryota; kingdom Metazoa; phylum Chordata; class Amphibia; order Anura; family Bombinatoridae; genus Bombina; species Bombina bombina. The sequence continues at coordinate 136,504,002 of NC_069503.1, forward strand.
ATTAGTTAATAACGTCATCTCACTAATGTTCTCTCTGCATACATTGGTCTGCGGGGTCAGGATATCACCACTGTGTGTACAGCATCACTTCTCACAAGTCAGGTACCGGTGGTCATATGGGCTGGAGTACCGGGAAGCCAAGCTGACACCACCAGTGTGTTACCCAGGATAAAGATCAAATAAATTCTTTACAATGAAAACTTTAAGCACAAGTCTCTCAGCAAGCACAGAACCCAGCGGGTACTGTTGGTGAGGTAGTTTGTAAAATGTCCAGGAACAAGAGAGCATACACAGGAACTTCAGCAGAGGCCTTTGATCTCGGCAGAAGGTTAAGCATACACAAGTATCAAAGCAGAGGTTTTTGGTCTCAGCAATAAGATAAGTATACCCAAGTATCACAGCAGAGGTCTTTGGTCTCAGCAGCAGGATAAGCATACCCAAGTATCACAGCAGAGTTCTTTGGTCTCAGCAGTAGGATAAGCATACCCAAGTATCACTGCAGAGGTCTTTGGTCTCAGCAGTAGGACAAGCATACACAAGTATCACAACAGAGGTCTTTGGTCTCAGCAGTAGGATAAGCATACACAAGTATCACAGCAGATGTCTTTGGTCTCAGCAGTAGGATAAGCATACACAAGTATCACAGCCGAGGTCTTTGGTCTTAGCAGTAGGATAAGCATACACAAGTATCACAACAGAGGTCTTTAGTCTCAGCAATAAGATAAGCATACCCAAGTATCACAGCAGAGGTCTATGGTCTCAGCAGTAGGATAAGCATACCCAAGTATCACAGCAGAGGTATTTGGTCTTGGCAGTAGGATAAGTTTAGGGAGGTATGACTGGTATAGGGAGGTATGACTGGTATTGGGAGGTATGACTGGTATAGGATTGGTCTGAGCAATGATAGAAAAGAAACATAGCCACTGTACATCTGCAAATGTAACAGTATTCATGAGGAGTTTGGCAAATTTGAGTGGCTGCTGGAGGACTTGACAGTTGAGGGGCAGCTTGAACATAACTATAGGCAGCAGGAATGGAAGCTGAGGAAGCAGCATATAGATTAAATTGAGAAGGAACATAATACAGGTAGCCCTCAGTTTACGCCGGGGTTAGGTTCTAGAAGGAATGGTTGTAAATTGAAACCCAGTTTATAATGTAAGTCAGTGGGAAGGGAGGAGATAGGATCCAGGCCCCTCTCAAAATTGTCATAAGTAACACCTAATACATTATTTTTAAACATTTGAAATTAAGACTTTAAATGTTAAACAGCATTATAAACCTAATAAAATAATCACACAACACAGACTTCACTGCATTTTTCTGCAAACAGTTCTTTCTATGCATTCCAATCTGGACTGATTTATAGACAGGAAGATCTTGTTCCTTTGAAATCTGCTCGATAGCTCAGGTCTGGTTAAACTGATTAATTTCAGCTTGCTTGGCTTTGCTGCAACACAAGCGGACAGCTCCACCTACTGGCTATTTTAATCAATGCACTGCTTCTCAATGCTTTTCAATAGCAGTCACATGACTGGAAAAAAAGGTTGTTGTTCTGAAACGGTGTAAATTGAACCGTTGTAAAACGAGGGCCACCTGTTCTCATAATACTTATAAAGATAGTACTCATATGCAAAAGCACCATTACTGTAAAAAGCTGACTAGAAAATATTATGTAAAAAAAGGGAAGATAGTTTACCTCAAGATTTCTTCATCTCACCAGAGTAAGTGTTGTGTAGGTAGTTATACTTTAGTTCACCAGAGTAAGTGCTGCGTAAACAGTTATACTTCAGCTCACCAGAGTAAGTGTTGTGTAAGTAGTTATACTTTAGTTCACCAGAGTAAGTGCTGTGTAAACAGTTATACTTTAGCTCACCAGAGTAAGTGTTGTGTAAGTAGTTATACTTTAGTTCACCAGAGTAAGTGCTGTGTAAACAGTTATACTTTAGCTCACCAGAGTAAGTGTTGTGTAAGTAGTTATACTTCAGCTCACCAGAGTAAGTGCTGTATAAACAGTTATACGTCAGCTCACCAGAGTAAGTGCTGTATAAACAGTTATACGTCAGCTCACCAGAGTAAGTGCTGTATAAACAGTTATACGTCAGCTCACCAGAGTAAGTGCTGTATAAACAGTTATACGTCAGCTCACCAGAGTAAGTGCTGTATAAACAGTTATACTTCAGCTCACAAGAGTAAGTGCTGCGTAAACAGTTATCCTTCAGCTAATCTACATTGAGGAAAAAAAGCACAACAGCAAATAAACATCATCAGTGCTGAGCTCACACTTTGCTTTACTGTGATCTCAAATGATTTCATAGTAAACTTCCTTAAACCACTTATTCAGATACAAAAATATAATAAAACTGAAAGAGCAATTTCCCATAGTTCTAAACAATCATTGTAAACACATAGGGCCCGATTACTGGATCACTATTTAACGCTCCTGTTCAAGCACTAGAAGTAAGTTTTTTGTGCCCATCGGTTTGAACTCGTATTACAAGTTGAAAGCAAACTGTTTTCAGTAACGCGCTAACCCAACGAGCGTAAAAAGCCAAACTTAGAATATCGTGCATGAGATAACTTATTCTCCCATAGAAGTCAATGGAGCACCCTACTCGTGATCAAACCCGATCCCATATTCTAAAGTGCGCTAACCCGACACAAAAATATTGATATTTCACATTCGAATGTTCTTCCCATAGAAGAATATGTTCTATTTATTAATAAATACATATTTCTACATATATCTGATGGTATTTTGGTACAATATACAGTTGTGCTGATAAGTTTACATACCCTGGCAGAATTTATGATTTCTTGGCCATTTTTCAGAGAAAATAAATGATAACACAAAAACTTTTCTTTCACTCATGGTTAGTGTTTACTCTTTTTAAATCATAATGACAACATAAACTACCCAAATGACCCTGATCAAAAGTTTACATACCCCAGTTCTTAATACCGTGTATTGCCCCCTTTAACATCAATGACAGCTTGAAGTCTTTTGTGGTATTTGTGGATGAGTGTCAGGGTGCCAGAAATCAGACTGAGACGAGAAGTGCAAAAATAATCAAACCTTTATTAATAACAAAAAATAATAAAAAGTCCACAAGTCAAATAACAAGCCAGGAGTCAAAACCAGAGCTGGTAGTCAGACAAGCCGAGTCAGGAGCCAAAGCGAATAGTCAGACGAGCCGGAATCAGGAAAAGGAAAACAGCAGAGTCAGGAACAAGCCAGAGTTCAGGAACCAGGAAGGACATCAGACAGCCAGGTAATACACAGGAACTCTCACAAACAGGTCTGAGACAACGCAAAGGCAAAGCATACTGAACAGAGGCCCTTTAAATAATAAGTAATGACATCACAATTCTGAGACTGCATCCTGTCTCACACAGATGATGCACACCAGTCTGGCCATAAAAGGAAGTGCAGGAAATGAGCAGCATCCCCCACAATGCACCATAGTCAGCAAGAGAGGTGAGTAAAATGGCTGCCAGCAGCACATGGCAACAGCAAACAAGGTCTCCAGCACTCCAGTTTAAAAGGCAATTTTATTTAATGACAGCAACGTTTCGGGGTCACAGCCCCTTATTCATGCTTGATAAACATTGACAACACATACTGGCTTTTAAATACCCTCTACAATGCGCCAAAATGCACCTTTGGTGGAGTTTTAGCTCCCTCTTGTGGTTACAAAAAATATTGCACAAAGCCTATATACAATCATTTTATTCTCAATATAAAAAAACCCTCACCATTCTAAAAACAATTCATACATAAAGTGGATGATTCAGCAGCTAAGAATAATAATTTATTTCTTTATGTACATTAGTAAAATTACACAATTAATCAAGATGTTATATTTATTAAAATCCTCTAATATTTCAGAAAAAGCAGGACAAGTCATAGTCCTTATTTAACCCTCTAGGTTGTAATGTGGTTAACTGGTGTATCCACCACATTTCCCTCTGTTTAAGTTGGCGCTCCCTGTCTAACCCACTTCTATTGGGTTCAACGTGGTCAATGATTTGCCATCTCATTTGGCTAATATTATGGCCCTTATCCAAAAAATAAGCCGGTGCCTCTTTATTTTTACATATAATGTTAGATCTATGTTGGCTCATCTGGTCACGGGCTTTACGTGTAGTTTCACCTATGTATACTAAAGAACAGGGGCATTTAATTAAATAAACTACATGAGTTGTTTCACATGTAAAGAAGCCTTTAATTGTGTATTTCCTACCACTATGTGGGTGATGGAAATTTTAGCTTCTAATAATAGAGTGACAACTCATGCAGTTGCAACAAGGAAAAGTCCCTACCTTCCTTTTACCTATAAATGTTTGTTGAGTCCTCTTTAGAGAGCCTACATCCGTTCTCACTAATTGATCTCTAAGGCTTTTAACCCTTTTATAGGCCATTATAGGCCATTATTCTATTCCTGCTTTTGTCAGCACTTTTGACAACATTGTTATTTAGGTTCTTTATAGATTCTTCAGTTTGTTGGTGAACTTAATGCAGAGATGAGGGGCCTAGAATTTACGGTTAACTTCAGTGAAGAATCAATATCTTTTTTAGACACCAAGGTCATTAAGGCAGATAGGCTCCTAGAGTTTGACCTACATTGTATGGAAACAGACAAAAACAACCTCCTACAATATAATAGTTTCTACCCAAGGACACTAGTGGAGTCTCTACCCAGGAGTCAACTCCTCAGAGTAAACAGAATTGTCAGCACTAATGATAAGAAGGTTTCTAGGTTCAAAGAGATGAAAGAAAAGTTCCTGCATAGGGGGTACCCTAGCAAATTATTAGAGGAATCTATAAAGAACCTAAATAACAATGTTGTCAAAAGTGCTGACAAAAGCAGGAATAGAATGGTTTTTGTAAGCCAACATAACCCATTAAGTAACAAAATAGCAAAATTGATTTGCCAACATTGGCATATTTTGGAAGAATGCAACAAGGGGGTGGTACAGTTTAGAGAACCTCCTTTAATGGCCTATAAAAGGGTTAAAAGCCTTAGAGATCAATTAGTGAGAACAGATGTAGGCTCTCTAAAGAGGACTCAACAAACATTTATAGGTAAAAGGAAAGTAGGGACTTTTCCTTGTTGCAACTGCATGAGTTGTCACTCTATTATTAGAGGGGAAAATTTCCATCACACACATAGTGGTAGGAAATACACAATTAAAGGCTTCTTTACATGTGAAACAACTCATGTAGTTTATTTAATTAAATGCCCCTGTTCTTTAGTATACATAGGTGAAACTACACGTAAAGCCTGTGACCGGATGAGCCAACATAGATCTAACATTAGATGTAAAAATAAAGAGGCACCGGTCTCATCTCATTTTTTGGATAAGAGCCATAATATTAGCCAAATGAGATGGCAAATCATTGACCATATTGAACCCAATAGAAGTGGGTTAGAGAGGGAGCGCCAACTTAAACAGAGGGAAATGTGGTGGATACACCAGTTAGCCACATTACAACCTAGAGGGTTAAATAAGGACTATAGTGAAAAATAGGTGTGTTAGGGTTTGCGCTAGCTAAAGCTTAAAAGAGTGTAAATTAAATTATTTCTTATAGAAATTATATCTGAGGATTCAATGTTTAACACAATAATACTATGAAAGTGCAATTAATAAAAAGTTTAATACAATTCAATCATACAAAATAAAAATGGATGCCGGCATCAGTAATATAAAAAAACAATTGAATGCAATTTTATACAAATGTATCGAAATGTTTAAAAGTCATTCCTAAGAGACAGATTGACAAAGGTTATATTTGGAGGAGAGAATAGTGATAATCACCTTATATTTAGGTAATAAGTACTGGTATGGATTTACCTTAATACACTGATAACTCGTGTGTATTCGCTGTTGTAATGGACCGGGACTCTCAGTATTTCTGTTGGTTAGGGTCTCTTATTTTAGAGACAGTTTCTGTTTATCGGTAGTTCTTTTATAATAAAAATAGATCAATGTTCCGCCCGTAACTTTCAGTGCGGTTAGGTGTCCGTGTCCTGAAGTTAGACGTATACTCCTATACTGGCTTTCTGGTTTGTATTAGTTCCAAAAGCTGTTTTTGAGTGTCAGCGTGGTTGTAAAATCCTGGTATTCCTGTGTGAAAGTTCTCCGTTGTGTGAGGTTAACTACAAGTGGTTCCGGGGCAGAGTTGGAGTACGATGGATTGTTTGCTAAATCACCGCTGTCTTTTATTCACAGCGTTAAGGTGTAAGAAGGAAAGGGATCAGATCATGGGTTAGGGATTACACTTATAGAACTGCACAAGCTTATGTTTAGTTCAAAGTACCCAACCTACTGCACTATATCCGACTTTAATGAAGATATCCAAAAGTTATAGCGTTTCCAGGGAGTGAGCAAATATCTACGCGTTTCAGCCGCTTGGGCCTTTATCAAGATGCTCACCTGGAGAGATCACCTGGTTTAAGAATGTTCAGCTTTGTTCTGATTGGTGGTTCTTTGATTGATACATGTTAAAACATTAAATTGTGTAAATCTTATATTTTTTTTCTTAGATACATTTGTAATACTTTATCGTGCTTAAGTAAAGTAATTATTCTTACATAGAAAGCAAAGAGAGAAACATTTCATATTGACCTTATATTTTATAATATTTATAGCTTGAATCCTTATAGTGATTAGCGCTACCGAGTGTATTTAACTCTTTGTGTCTGAAGTAAAATTAGTGATCTTATATTTTATAATTTAGTGATCTTATATTTTATAATATTTATAGCTTGATTCCCTATAATGATTAGCGCTACCGTGTGTATTTAACTATTTGTGTCTAAAGTGAAGTTAGTGCGATACAAATAAGTGAAGTAATATATATGTAATATAATCTATATGTAGAATAGTATCGCCTATGAGATTCCTAAGTTGGTGTATTTGATGATCAAAAAAAGCTTGTGGAAGAATGTCAAATGCATAAGATAAATTTATATAACTGAAAAATGCCAAAATTATATAACTGAAAAATGCCAAAATTATATAACTAAAACCATATAAAAATGTATAGGAGAAGTTATATAAAAAATATATAAAAAATGTATAAAATTACATATATATAAGAAAAAAATATATATACAAAAATTATATACAGAATACATATATTGTAATTCTAATCATTTGATTAAAAAAGGGTTAAAATTATTTGATTAAAAATGAATAGGGATACTCATATGACTTTCTTAAAAAATTATTCAATAGATAAAAGTTATTTTATAAATAAAAAATACATATTAATTTGTCAAAAATCAATTTATTAAAATTAAGTAAATTATAAATTTATACACATGTATTATATTTGCCCATATAATTAGGATGGTTATATAGTATAGTGGATATTGATTGTTGCTCTATAATTATTTTTTAATTATTTTTTATTTTTTACCTATTTATTAGAATAGACAATTCAGATCGAGTTCTGAATTTAATCCAGAGGGATAAAGTGTTTTAAAATTAAAAATATATTCTGCTTCTCTTTTACATAATAATGTCGTGATGTTACCCCCTCTAATTCCTAGATTGAGTTTCTTTATCCCCCAATATTTAAAATCTTTGAGGTTCCCTGAATGTATTTCTTTGAAATGAGAGTAAAGTTTAGTGTCTTCCGATCCGTGTTCAATTTTTAGGATATGTTCCCTTATTCGGTCACGTAATATTCTACTAGTCTGTCCAAAATATAGTAGATTACAAGAACATTTTATACAATACACTATGTTCTTGTCTGCACATCTTAGGGTTTGTGTAATTTTAGCAGTAAATTGGTTATTTGGAGAATTAATTTCTTTAATTTTTGTGCTATATTTACATGCTTTGCATGTGTTACCGGGAAAATAGCCTCTCAATTCGTTACCTCTAAGGTCTCTATCCTTTACTGTTTTTGTTTCCTTAAATTCACTGGGTGACAATAGACTTTTAAGGTTTTTAGCTTTTTTAAAAATTATATCTGGCTGGGCTTTAACTTTTCTACCTAATATTCTATCTTCTTTTATTAGATGCCAGTGTTTTTTAAGAATTCTTTTAATTTCCATATGTTGGGTGCTATATTCCGTTATGAATGGAATAAATAAATTGTCTGTATTGAAGTCATCATTTTTCTTTCTGTTTTTTGGTTTTAGTAGTGTGTTTCTATCTAATTGTTCTACCTTAAGTTTGATTTTCTCTATTGCTTTTGGATTATATCCTTTTTCTATGAATTTTTTAGTTAGTATTTGAGATTGAGACTTATAATTATCTATATTTGAGCAGTTCTTTTTGATTCTCATGAACTGCCCTTTAGGTATATTTGATTTCCATAAATCTAGATGACAGCTTTCATAATGGATGTAGTTGTTAGCATCTGTGCTTTTAAAATAGGTTTGAGTATGGATTTTATTAGATATAATATTCAATTCAATATCCAAAAAATTAATTTTTTGTTTACTGTATTCATGAGAAAATGAAATACCCATGTTATTTGAGTTAATATCTTCTATAAATGATTCTAGGAGTTCAATATCTCCTTGCCATATCATGAATATGTCGTCTATATATCTGCAATAGTGCACAAGGTTCGCCCCCCATGGGCTATTGTAAATATTTAGTTCCTCGAATAGTCCCATGAATAAGTTAGCGTAACTGGGGGCGAACCTTGTGCCCATTACAGTCCCCTTTATTTGCAAAAAGATGTCATTTTTAAAAAGAAAACTATTATTATGAAGAATAAAGTTGATACAGTCAAGGATGAATTTATTTTGTAGAATGGGAAGCTCTTTATCTCTATCTAAGTATGTTTGTATTGCATCTAGCCCTATATTGTGTGATATGTTTGTATAGAGTGAACTCACATCGCACGTGACCAGGGTGAAGTTTTCTTGCCATTCTATATTTTCAATTTGATTTAAAAATTGTGTGGAATCTCATAAATATGCTGGTAATTTGCTAACATATACCTGCAGAAAGAAGTCTATGTATTGAGAAAGATTTGATGTAAGTGACTCTATTCCTGAAATAATGGGGCATCCTGGGGGTTTTTGTAGATGTTTATGGATCTTTGGTAGAAAGTAAAATGTCGGTGTCTTCGGATGTGTTATGGTTATAAATTCTAATTCTGAATTGTTTAGTATTCCTTTTTCATTAGCTTTTTTTAGTAAATCTTCCAGTTTTGTTTTTTGTTGTTTGAGTGGATTATGTTTTAATTGTGTGTAGGTGGTGGTATCTCTTAACAATCTATATGATTCACTGATGTAGTAATCTGTATCCATTATAACAATACCACCACCCTTGTCAGCAGGTTTTATTGTTATTTCTTTATTGTTCTGTAGTTCTTTGAGTGTATTTATTTCTTTGTTAGTTAGATTTCTTTTGATTGGACGAGTCTGATCTAGAAGATCTAGGTCTTTTTTTATATTTTCCTCGAATAGTTTTATATGTTCGCTTTTTTCTTGTGTGGGGAAAAAGGTTGATTTAGCTTTCATATTTGTATGTATATATTGATTATTAGTGTATGTAGTTTTCTCCTGTATAGGGTTTTTTAGAAAATATCTTTTTTTTTTCAAATACACCAACTTAGGAATCTCATAGGCGATACTATTCTACATATAGATTATATTACATATATATTACTTCACTTATTTATATCGCACTAACTTCACTTTAGACACAAATAGTTAAATACACACGGTAGCGCTAATCATTATAGGGAATCAAGCTATAAATATTATAAAATATAAGATCACTAAATTATAAAATATAAGATCACTAATTTTACTTCAGACACAAAGAGTTAAATACACTCGGTAGCGCTAATCACTATAAGGATTCAAGCTATAAATATTATAAAATATAAGGTCAATATGAAATGTTTCTCTCTTTGCTTTCTATGTAAGAATAATTACTTTACTTAAGCACGATAAAGTATTACAAATGTATCTAAGAAAAAAAATATAAGATTTACACAATTTAATGTTTTAACATGTATCAATCAAAGAACCACCAATCAGAACAAAGCTGAACATTCTTAAACCAGGTGATCTCTCCAGGTGAGCATCTTGATAAAGGCCCAAGCGGCTGAAACGCGTAGATATTTGCTCACTCCCTGGAAACGCTATAACTTTTGGATATCTTCATTAAAGTCGGATATAGTGCAGTAGGTTGGGTACTTTGAACTAAACATAAGCTTGTGCAGTTCTATAAGTGTAATCCCTAACCCATGATCTGATCACTTTCCTTCTTACACCTTAACGCTGTGAATAAAAGACAGCGGTGATTTAGCAAACAATCCATCGTACTCCAACTCTGCTCCGGGAACCACTTGTAGTTAACTTCACACAACGGAGAACTTTCACACAGGAATACCAGGATTTTACAACCACGCTGACACTCAAAAACAGCTTTTGGAACTAATACAAACCAGAAAGCCAGTATAGGAGTATACGTCTAACTTCAGGACACGGACACCTAACCGCACTGAAAGTTACGGGCGGAACATTGATCTATTTTTATTATAAAAGAACTACCGATAAACAGAAACTGTCTCTAAAATAAGAGACCCTAACCAACAGAAATACTGAGAGTCCCGGTCCATTACAACAGCGAATACACACGAGTTATCAGTGTATTAAGGTAAATCCATACCAGTACTTATTACCTAAATATAAGGTGATTATCACTATTCTCTCCTCCAAATATAACCTTTGTCAATCTGTCTCTTAGGAATGACTTTTAAACATTTCGATACATTTGTATAAAATTGCATTCAATTGTTTTTTTATATTACTGATGCCGGCATCCATTTTTATTTTGTATGATTGAATTGTATTAAACTTTTTATTAATTGCACTTTCATAGTATTATTGTGTTAAACATTGAATCCTCAGATATAATTTCTATAAGAAATAATTTAATTTACACTCTTTTAAGCTTTAGCTAGCGCAAACCCTAACACACCTATTTTTCACTATAATTCAATGATTAGTCAGGAGGTCTAATCATATTATTGGGTTTAGTCTAAGAGTTCACTGAGTGTAGCATCTTTAAATACCAACACACACATTTCACTTTAAACAACCTCCACATTTTTAGATCCACTCACATATATGTTTACATAGATACATTGAGTATCACATCAGTCGAAATAGAACGACACATTTTTTAGCCTCACAGTGGCCAAAACACTATCACATATTATTTAGACATTAAAAATAGTATTAATCACTTCACATTTTTTATCACCTACCATGTATAGTGAAGATATATATACCAAATAAATATCACAAAAACAACCCTGTATTATATAATCCATAGTTAGAAAGTATACACTATAAAATATACACTAAGAGGTTCTTTATATATATACAATCTTTTCAAATATTCTTTTTAATATTTAAATACATCCTATGTAATTAAATCCCATTCAGCCAGTCTGTATACACTCTCTTTATATAAACATTTACTATACATATTCATATATTTTTTTATATATATATATATATATATTTTTTTTCTTTATAAACACTTATATTTAATTTCCTATTTTTATTTTTTCCGAATTTTATTCTTTCCGATTTTTTCCGATTTTTTTCGCATTTGAATTTATATATCTGAATTATTCCACATTTTAAAATTTCTGAATCATTAGAGATTTAATTTCATTTTTATTTTTATAAATAAAAATAAAAAACATGGATATATTTGCTCATAGAGATCTGATGCTAAAAAACATATCCAGCAATAGTCAATTAGAAATAGAAAATACTATTCAGAATCTAAATATAGATGATATACATTCTATTCTAGAAGACTCACTTCAGAAAGAAATTAAACTCACTCTAGAAACTAAATATATACAAAATTATATAGATTTGAAAATTGTACCAAGAGGACTTAGATTGAAAAAGAATTGTACATTTTTATTACCTGATCAATTGTCCAATGAGTGGTTTGAAACCCTTGAAACAGCCTCCTTAACACTAATGAAAATAATTATTAAAGCAAGAAATTTACAACTTAATGACACAAAAAAAGAAATAGAAACTTCCAAAAATAGACTTAGCAATATTGAACTAAATGAAGAACATAAATATACACAATCTGAAATAATTAAAATAATTTCTGAACTCAAAAGTAATATTATAACTCAGAAAAACTCAAAACTAAATAGAGATATATCTGATTACAAAAATGATGAGACCATCCTTGATGTGGAAAATAAAAACCACAATAAATGACACTGAAATAATGGATGATAATGCTATTACACACACTAATAGAAAAGAACTAGCACAAATTTTCAGTAAAGGAAAAAATATACATGCCTCAACTATAGAAAATAGACATACTAACTCTAATTACCAAACTCCAAACAGAAAACAACAATATTCAAATAAGAGAAATGAGAATTACAATTATGGTTTCAAAGCTAAACAAAACTATAATAGAGTAAATTACAACACAGAAGAATATCATTATAATGATAATTCTAACCACAATAGAAGAGGGTACAAACAACCAGGATATAAGAATTTTTACAATAAACCTAACCAAGATTACTATAGACAACAAGAGGGACATAGAGAACAATACAATAGACCCAATTATGATTACAATAGATATCCAGAGAGACCAAGAGAATCAAATTGGACAAATAGAAGAGTATATAATGATACATTTCAAAATATTCCTAGAACTAACTCTTCATTTGAGAAACAACCATATTCTCATCAGAATATGCACAACACAAACCAAAATAAGGAATATAATAAACCACATTACAACGATTCACATTATCAAAATCAAAATTGGAGAGTACCATTACACAATAGATTCCATCCTTTACAAGAAACACCACGTTCTAATAGAAACAGGAATTTTTCAGATAATAGACCATTCACTTTTTCAAATAAAGAGAGCACTATTCAGAATCCTCATTTTTTAGAGGAGTCCCCTGCTCAGGCAGGGACATCCAGAGATTTTATAGAAATGGGAAAACCCCAAAGAAATCAGTTGGGAAAAAGAAGGCTAGAGGTAGAAGAGGGAGAAGAACCAGACAACAAAACACAGAGGAGGTAAAAACAGACACTAAACCCTCAGGAATATTCAATCTCAGTAAATATAACATCAATGATACACAAGCTAAAGTACTTAATAAAGGGCTAACATTTGCACCTTCATGCAAGCTCAACAAATTCGAAACTATGATTAACATTAATCAATATATCCGCAAGTTAACACTAAAAAGATATTTTCTAAAAAACCCTATACAGGAGAAAACTACATACACTAATAATCAATATATACATACAAATATGAAAGCTAAATCAACCTTTTTCCCCACACAAGAAAAAAGCGAACATATAAAACTATTCGAGGAAAATATAAAAAAAGACCTAGATCTTCTAGATCAGACTCGTCCAATCAAAAGAAATCTAACTAACAAAGAAATAAATACACTCAAAGAACTACAGAACAATAAAGAAATAACAATAAAACCTGCTGACAAGGGTGGTGGTATTGTTATAATGGATACAGATTACTACATCAGTGAATCATATAGATTGTTAAGAGATACCACCACCTACACACAATTAAAACATAATCCACTCAAACAACAAAAAACAAAACTGGAAGATTTACTAAAAAAAGCTAATGAAAAAGGAATACTAAACAATTCAGAATTAGAATTTATAACCATAACACATCCGAAGACACCGACATTTTACTTTCTACCAAAGATCCATAAACATCTACAAAAAACCCCAGGACGCCCCATTATTTCAGGAATAGAGTCACTTACATCAAATCTTTCTCAATACATAGACTTCTTTCTGCAGGTATATGTTAGCAAATTACCAGCATATTTACGAGATTCCACACAATTTTTAAATCAAATTGAAAATATAGAATGGCAAGAAAACTTCACCCTGGTCATGTGCGATGTGAGTTCACTCTATACAAACATATCACACAATATAGGGCTAGATGCAATACAAACATACTTAGATAGAGATAAAGAGCTTCCCATTCTACAAAATAAATTCATCCTTGACTGTATCAACTTTATTCTTCATAATAATAGTTTTCTTTTTAAAAATGACATCTTTTTGCAAATAAAGGGGACTGCAATGGGCACAAGGTTCGCCCCCAGTTACGCTAACTTATTCATGGGACTATTCGAGGAACTAAATATTTACAATAGCCCATGGGGGGGCGAACCTTGTGCACTATTGCAGATATATAGATGACATATTCATGATATGGCAAGGAGATATTGAACTCCTAGAATCATTTATAGAAGATATTAACTCAAATAACATGGGTATTTCATTTTCTCATGAATACAGTAAACAAAAAATTAATTTTTTGGATATTGAATTGAATATTATATCTAATAAAATCCATACTCAAACCTATTTTAAAAGCACAGATGCTAACAACTACATCCATTATGAAAGCTGTCATCTAGATTTATGGAAATCAAATATACCTAAAGGGCAGTTCATGAGAATCAAAAAGAACTGCTCAAATATAGATAATTATAAGTCTCAATCTCAAATACTAACTAAAAAATTCATAGAAAAAGGATATAATCCAAAAGCAATAGAGAAAACCAAACTTAAGGTAGAACAATTAGATAGAAACACACTACTAAAACCAAAAAACAGAAAGAAAAATGATGACTTCAATACAGACAATTTATTTATTCCATTCATAACGGAATATAGCACCCAACATATGGAAATTAAAAGAATTCTTAAAAAACACTGGCATCTAATATAAGAAGATAGAATATTAGGTAGAAAAGTTAAAGCCCAGCCAGATATAATTTTTAAAAAAGCTAAAAACCTTAAAAGTCTATTGTCACCCAGTGAATTTAAGGAAAAATAAACAGTAAAGGATAGAGACCTAAACAGTAAAGGATAGAGACCTTAGAGGTAACGAATTGAGAGGCTATTTTCCCTGTAACACATGCAAAGCATGTAAATATAGCACAAAAATTAAAGAAATTAATTCTCCAAATAACCAATTTACTGCTAAAATTACACAAACCCTAAGATGTGCAGACAAGAACATAGTGTATTGTATAAAATGTTCTTGTAATCTACTATATTTTGGACAGACTAGTAGAATATTACGCGACCGAATAAGGGAACATATCCTAAAAATTGAACACGGATCGGAAGACACTAAACTTTACTCTCATTTCAAAGAAATACATTCAGGGAACCTCAAAGATTTTAAATATTGGGGGATAAAGAAACTCAATCTAGGAATTAGAGGGGGCAACATCACGACATTATTATGTAAAAGAGAAGCAGAATATATTTTTAATTTTAAAACACTTTATCCCTCTGGATTAAATTCAGAACTAGATCTGAATTGTCTATTCTAATAAATAGGTAAAAAATAAAAAATAATTAAAAAATAATTATAGAGCAACAATCAATATTCACTATACTATATAACCATCCTAATTATATGGGCAAATATAATACATGTGTATAAATTTATAATTTACTTAATTTTAATAAATTGATTTTTGACAAATTAATATGTATTTTTTATTTATAAAATAACTTTTATCTATTGAATAATTTTTTAAGAAAATCATATGAGTATCCCTATTCATTTTTAATCAAATCATTTTTAACCCTATTTTAATCAAATGATTAGAATTACAATATATGTATTCTGTATATAATTTTTGTATATATATATTTTTCTTATATATATGTAATTTTATACATTTTTTATATATTTTTTATATAACTTCTCCTATACATTTTTATATGGTTTTAGTTATATAATTTTGGCATTTTTCAGTTATATAATTTTGGCATTTTTCAGTTATATAAATTTATCTTATGCATTTGACATTCTTCCACAAGCTTTTTTTGATCATCAAATACACCAACTTAGGAATCTCATAGGCGATACTATTCTACATATAGATTATATTACATATATATTACTTCACTTATTTATATCGCACTAACTTCACTTTAGACACAAATAGTTAAATACACATGGTAGCGCTAATCATTATAGGGAATCAAGCTATAAATATTATAAAATATAAGATCACTAAATTATAAAATATAAGATCACTAATTTTACTTCAGACACAAGAGTTAAATACACTCGGTAGCGCTAATCACTATAAGGATTCAAGCTATAAATATTATAAAATATAAGGTCAATATGAAATGTTTCTCTCTTTGCTTTCTATGTAAGAATAATTACTTTACTTAAGCACGATAAAGTATTACAAATGTATCTAAGAAAAAAAATATAAGATTTACACAATTTAATGTTTTAACATGTATCAATCAAAGAATCACCAATCAGAACAAAGCTGAACATTCTTAAACCAGGTGATCTCTCCAGGTGAGCATCTTGATAAAGGCCCAAGCGGCTGAAATGCGTAGATATTTGCTCACTCCCTGGAAACGCTATAACTTTTGGATATCTTCATTAAAGTCGGATATAGTGCAGTAGGTTGGGTACTTTGAACTAAACATAAGCTTGTGCAGTTCTATAAGTGTAATCCCTAACCCAGTGAACCAAATACTGTACATGGCCCCTGGACATACGAGAGTCAATAATGCTGCAGACCTCATACTCCTCATGGTTGTCAACAAAGATAGGACGGGGACGAGGCAACACAGTGGTAAACCGATTACAAACCAATGGTTTCAAGAGGGAGACATGAAAAACATTGGAGATGCGCAATGCAGGAGGAAGGTCAAGAGCGTAGGCCACAGGATTGACCCGTCGGAGTATTCGAAAAGGACCAACATAACGGGGAGCCAGTTTATTGGAAGGCACACGAAGGTTCAAGTTGTGGGAGGACAGCCAAACTCTCTCACCAACCTGGTAGGAAGGTGTGGGCAGACGCCTATGATCATCCTGCAACTTTTGGCGCTGCGTAGAACGATGAAGGCAATCCTTAATCTGCACCCACTTGGAACAGAGTTGGCGGAGATGCTCCTCCAAAGCCGGAATACCCTGAGATATGAATGAATTTGGCAACAAGGATGGTTGAAACCCATAATTCGCCATAAACAGGGATAACTTGGAGGAAGCATTAATAGCACTATTATGAGCAAACTCTGCCCAAGGTAACAGTTCAGACCAATTATTGTGGTGATCTGAGACATAGCAATGGAGGAACTGTTCCAGAGCTTGATTAGACCGTTCCGCAGCCCCATTGGATTGAGGGTGATATGCCGAGGAGAAGGAAAGCTGGATCCCCATTTGAGCACAAAAGGAACGCCAAAATCTGGAGACAAACTGGCTACCCCGGTCCGACACTATCTCCTTGGGTAACCCATGTAAACGGAAGACCTCCTGGGCAAAAATTGAAGCAAGCTCCTGAGCGGTAGGCAACGTCATCAAGGGAATGCAATGTAACATTTTAGAAAAACGGTCAACTACCATAAGGATAACAGTATTGCCATTGGAAACAGGGAGCTTGACAATGAAGTCCATGGAAAGATGTGTCCAAGGACGCGCACCATTAGCAATAGGTTGAAGACCCACAGGAAGACGTTGAGGAGTCTTATTCTGTGCAAAAACTGAGCAGGAGGCAACATACGCAGCAACATCAGAATGAAGACCTGGCCATCAGAATTGTCGAGTGACAGACCAAATCATTTGGTTCTTGTCTGGGTGACCTGCGGCTTTAGGATAGTGGTATGTGTGCAAAAGTTTAGTTCGAAGATTCTCAGGAACAAAACACTTACCACTAGGTTTCTCAGAAGGTGCATTGGTTTGTGCAGCCAGGATCTCCTCCCCAAGGGAAAAGTCAAATTAGTAAGTATGGTAGCTAAAATATGGTCAGGAGGTATAACAGGAGTAGGTACAGACTCCTCCTTGGACAGAAGCGAAAATTGTCGAGAGAGGGCATCAGCCCTAACATTCTTACTACCAGGCAGGTAGGAGACCACATAATTAAACAGACAAAAATAGCGTCCATTTGTTCTGTCGGGCGACAAACGTTTTGCTTCAGATAGATAAGTTAAATTCTTGTGGTCAGTAAGAATGAGCACTGGTACGCTAGTACCCTCGAGAAGATGCCTCCATTCCTTGAGTGCCAAAATTATGGCCAGTAATTCCCTGTTGCCAATTTCATAATTGCACTCCGCTGGAGACAATTTCTTAGAGAAGAAACCACACGGATGCAACCTCAAGAACAAAAGGCAGGACAGGGTTAGGATGAGCCAGAACTGGAGCGGCAACAAACGCAGTCTTAAGACTATCAAATGCCTTAATGGCAGTAGGTGACCAATGGAGTGGATCATTCTCTTTACGGGTCATGTCTGTGATAGGTTTGACCAAGGAAGAAAAGTTTTTAATAAACTTTCTATAGTAATTGGCGAACCCCAAAAAACGTTGAATAGACCGAAGACCAACTGGGCGAGGCCACTGCAGAACTGCAGATAACTTTTCAGGATCCATGGAGAACCCTGCAACAGAGATAACATAACCTAGGAAGGTTACTTGAGTCTGATGGAACTCACATTTCTCGAGTTTACAAAACAGGCCGTTCTCACGTAGTCTCTGAAGAACTCTTGTAACATCAGAACGATGAGCCTCAAGTGTGGGTGAGTGTATGAGGATGTCGTCTAAGTACACCACAACACACTGTTGCAACATATCTCATAGGACATCATTAATAAATTCCTGGGAAACAGCAGGAGCATTACATAGGCCAAAGGGCATTATAAGATACTCATAATGCCCGCTCCTGGTGTTAAGCGCTGTTTTCCATTCATGGCCCTCCTTGATCCTAACGAGACCGTACGCTCCTCTCAAATCAAGTTTAGTAAAGACCGTAGCTCCCTTGAGGCGGTCAAAGAGTTCCGTAATGAGCGTAATAGGGCAAGCATTCTTAATGGTAAGACAATTAAGACCCCTATAATCGATGCATGGTCTTAACTCACCACCCTTTTTCTTCACAAAGAAGAAGCCAGCCCCTGCAGGAGAGCAGGATTTGTGGATGATCCCCCACGAGAGAGTATCGGCAACATACTCCTCCATAGCACAATTCTCTGCAACAGACAGAGGGTAAACCCAGCCCCGAGGAGGAATGGCTCCGGGTTGCAGGTCTATGGCACAATAGTAAGACAGGTAAGGAGGCAACGTACTGGCACGCACCTTGTCAAAAACGTCTAGGAACTCTCGTTACTCCTCTAGCAATTGAGATACCGAAGAAGTGCACAAGACTTTAACTGGTTCCGTGGAAATACATTGCGGGACCACGACAAAATTTCGGACCTGCGCCAGTCGAGACAGGGATTGTGCTTTTGGAGCCAGGGATAAGCCAGAACAACCAGAAAATGCAGAGAGTTTATCACCTGGAACTGGAGGGTTTCAAAATGGAGAGCCCCAACAGCCATGGACAACGGAGCAGTTTCGTGAGTAACGAGGGCGGGCTGAAGGGGCCTGCCATCAATGGCCTCAAAAGCAAGCGGAACGGACCGAGGCAAAACAGGAATGGAGTGCTTTGATACAAAAGCACTGTCAATGAAATAGCCCGCAGCACCGGAGTCAACAAGAGCCTGGGTGACTATGGAGGAGTCCACCCAGGAAAGGACAACCGTGACCAAAGTTTTCTCCTTAAGCGGTTCCGGGGACGATGATAAACCACCCAAGGTCTGTCCCCGACAGGACCTTAGGTGTGAGCGTTTCCCGGCCGTGTAGGACAAGACTTCAAAAGGTGGCCCTGTAACCCACAATAGAGGCAGAGCCCCTCCCTCCTCCTAAAGGCCCTCTCCGCCGCAGAGAGATGCGTGAATCCCAACTGCATCAGCTCAGCAGTACCTGGTGACTCGGGACCAGGAGGCATGGGAGGAGAGGGAGGCATGGGTGGGAACGAACACGTAGGAGACAACGGAACAGGAGGCTTCCGCAAGCACTCCTTGAAAGAGGGCCTCTCTCTGAGTCTGATGTCAATTAGGATCAAACAAGACACCAATGCCTCGAGATCCTCTGGTAAATCTCTGGCAGCAACTTCGTCTTTAATCGCATCAGAGAGCCCATGAAAGAAGGCGGCAACAAGGGCTTCATTTTTCCAACCAACCTCTGTGGCAAGCGTACGGAACTCAATAGCATACTGAGCAACAGATCTTGTACCTTGCTGAATGGACATGAGTCGTTTAGCAGCAGAGGAGGAGCGAGCCGGAACATCAAATTCCCTTTCAAAAGGAGGCCACAAATTCAGGGTAATTTGAAATCACAGGTTTATTAGTCTCCCACAAGGGATTAGCCCAGGCAAGAGCTGTGTCAGAGAGTAACAAGATGAGAAATCCCACCTTAGCTCTGTCAGAGGGAAACGCCTGAGGTAAATGGCCACCTGGTTCAAAAACCCTCTGCACTGAATAGGATCGCCTCCATATCGCTGAGGTAGAGGTGCAGAACCGGGCATGCTACTGGTAGGCATAGGTGCAGCAGCGGAAACAGGAGCAGCCATAACTTGTGGGACACTTTGGTCCAAATGTGCAGTGCGAGTCAGCAGGGTTTGCAGGGCTAGTGCAAATTGATCCAAGCGGTGATCCTGTTTATCCATCCTGGAAATGATGGCAGGTAAAGGTGGATTATTAGCACCATCAGGATTCATGGCCTTTGCATAATGTCAGGGTGCCAGGAATCAGACTGAGACGAGAAGTGCAAAAATAATCACACCTTTATTAATAACAAAAAATAATAAAAAGTCCACAAGTCAAATAACAAGCCAGGAGTCAAAACCAGAGCTGGTAGTCAGACGAGCCGAGTCAGGAGCCAAAGCGAATAGACAGACGAGCCAGAATCAGGAACAAGGAAAACAGCAGAGTCGGGAACAAGCCAGGGATCAGGAACCAGGAAGGACATTAGACAACCAGGAAATACACAGGAACTCTCACAAACAGGTCTGAGACAACGCAAAGGCAAAGCATACTGAACAGAGGCCCTTTAAATAATAAGTGATGACATCACAATTCTGAGACTACATCCTGTCTCACACAGATGATGCACACCAGTCTGGCCATAAAAGGAAGTGCAGGAAATGAGCAGCATCCCCCACAATGCACCATAGTCAGCAAGAGAGGTTCTTTGGCTGTCTTGCATGAACTGCACGTTTGAGATCTCCCCAGAGTGGCTCAATGATATTGAGGTCAGGAGACTGAGATGGCCACTCCAGAACCTTCACTTTATTCTGCTGTAGCCAATGACAGGTCGACTTGGCCTTGTGTTTAGGATCATTGTCATGTTGGAATGTCCAAGTACGTCCCATGCGCAGCTTCCGGGCTGATGAATGCAAATTTTTCTCCAGTTTTTTTTTATAACATACTGCATTCATCTTGCCATCAATTCTGACCAAATTTCCTGTGCCTTTGTAGCTCACACATCCCCAAAACATCAGCGATCCACCTCCGTGTTTCACAGTAGGAATGGTGTACCTTTCATCATAGGCCTTGTTGACTCCTCTCAAAATGTAGCGTTTATGGTTGTGGCCAAAAAGCTAAATTTTGGTCTCATCACTCCAAATGACTTTGTGCCAGAAGGTTTTAGGCTTGTCTCTGTGCTGTTTGGCGTATTGTAAGCGGGATACTTTGTGGCATTTGTGTAGTAATGGCTTTCTTCTGGCGACCATGCGACCATGCAGCCCATCTTTATTCGAATGCCTCCTTATTGTGCATCTTGAAACAGCCACACAACATGTTTTCATAGAGTCCTGTATTTCACCTGAAGTTATTTGTGGGTTTTTCTTTGCATCCCAAACAATTTTCTTGGCCAATGTGGCTGAAATTTTAGTTGGTCTACCTGACCGTGGTTTGGTTTCAACAGAACCCCTCATTTTCCACTTTTTGATTAGAGTTTGAACACTGCTGACTGGCATTCTCAGTTCCTTGGATATCTTTTTATATCCCTTTCCTGTTTTATACAGTTCAACTACCTTTTCCCGCAGATCCTTTGACAATTCTTTTGCTTTCCCCATGACTCAGAATCCAGAAACGTCAGTGCAGCACTGGATGAAAGTTACAAGGGTCTGTCAGGAGTCCAGAAACTCATTGACCTTTTATACACACACACTAATTACAAGTAAACAGAACACAGGTTATTTTCACCTGTGTGGGCCTTGCTACAATCCTATAAATTTAGCACATTAACTCTGTTGAGCTTGCTCTAAGGTGGGTCTGCTGTATTGATTCTCTGTTAAAGTAAGATTATCTGTTTAAGTATAATAGCTAACCAATCTAATTTATAAATATTTTGTTTTTCAAGGGTTGCATTTTAAAAAAGAAAAACATTTTATTTCTTCCATTCCATTTTTTTTGTTTTTGTTTCCTGTGTGGGTAATTAGAGGAGGGATTATTTTCACCTGTGTGGGCCTTGCTGCAAGCCTATAAATTTAGCACATTAACAGAGAATCAATACATCAGACCCACTTAGAGCAAGATCAACAGAGTTAATGTGCTAATTTTATAGGCTTGCAGCAAGGCCCACACAGGTGAAAATAACCCCTCCCCTAATTACCCACACAGGAAACAAAAACAAAAATGGAATGGAAGAAATAAATGTTTTTCTTTTTTAAAAATGCAACCCTTGAAAAACAAAATATTTATAAATTAGATTGGTTAGCTAACTATTATACTTAAACAAATAATCTTACTTTAACAGAGAATCAATACAGCAGACCCACTTAGAGCAAGCTCAACAGAGTTAATGTGCTAAATTTATAGGCTTGCAGCAAGGCCCACACAGGTGAAAATAACCCCTCCCCTAATTACCCACACAGGAAACAAAAAAAATGGAATTGAAGAAATAAAATGTTTTTCTTTTTTAAAAATGCAACCCTTGAAAAACAAAATATTTATAAATTAGATTGGTTAGCTAACTATTATACTTAAACAGATAATATTACTTTAACTCTGTTGAGCTTGCTCTAAGTGGGTCTGCTGTATAATAGCTAACCAATCTAATTTATAAATATTTTGTTTTTCAAGGGTTGCATTTTTAAAAAAGAAAAACATTTTATTTCTTCCATTCCATTTTTTTTTTGTTTCCTGTGTGGGTAATTAGGGGAGGGGTTATTTTCACCTTTGTGGGCCTTGCTGCAAGCCTATAAATTTAGCACATTAACTCTGTTGAGCTTGCTCTAAGTGGGTCTGCTGTATTGATTCTCTGTTAAAATAAGTTTATCTGATTAAGTATAATAGTTAGCTAACCAAGGTAGTTAGGCAAACAAGGATTTGGAGAAACCAAGGGGAAATATAATTATTTTTTACTTTTAAGTTAAATATTTTAGCAAGTATGTGTGAGAATCGTATTCAGTGTACAGCTTGTCATATGTTTGCATCAGTGGAGCAGCCACTTCAGGGATTATATGTTTGTGGTAAATGTGAGCATATTGTCTCTTTAGAAACTCATATTGGAGTTCTGGAGGAACGAATTGCAACACTGCATGAAATTCAGACACTTGAAAGAAAATGGATAGGACTGAGCTAAGTGTTAATGGTTCTAGCAGATTTGCCAGATTAAGTGAAGATGTGGGGGATATCAGTTCAGGGGTGGCAGTGGCAGAGAGGGCTGTTTTGCCTAGTATAGTGAACAGTCCTTTAGTTGTGGAAGAGCAGCATACTATGGTGGGCAGTCCTTCAGACATGGTAGAGGGGCATACTATAGTTAACAGTCCTTCAGTCATGGAAGAGGTGCATACAAGTCAGGGCCTGAGACAGATGTTGGTGGTAGGAGACTCTATTATTAGGAAGGTTGATAGGGTAATTCGTCATCCAGACCCTTTAAATAGAACAGTTTGCTGTCTTCCAGGGGCTCGTGTTAGGCATATTGTGGAGCATATTGATAGATTGTTAGAGGGATGTGGGTCTGATCCTGCAGTCATGGTACATATTGGTACTAATGAAGGAATCAGCGGGAGATGGAGAGTCCTAAAAAATGACTTCAGGGACTTAGGTAGCAAGCTTAAAGCAAGGACCTCCAAAGTAATATTTTCTGAGATATTACCAGTGCAGTGTGCTAATTCAGTAAGGCAGAAGGAGCTAAGGTCTGTTAATTCATGGTTAAAAACATGGTGTACAAATGAGGGGTTTGACTTTTTAGAGCACTGGGCTGACTTTTCACTTGGGTACAATTTGTACAGTAAGGATGGATTGCATCTGAATGACATGGGTGCAGGTCTGTTGGGGGAAAGGATGGTAGCACGTTTAGAGAACCTTTTAAACTAGTCAAAGGGGGGAGGGTCAGTTAGAACACAAAAGAACAGAGAGATCAGTCTGTGAATCTGTCAGTCCTTTAATATCTCATGGAAGAGATGACTTAAGAAATGTCACATTAGAAATTATGGAGGAAAGCACACCAAGTATCAGCAGAAAGCACATGAAAATTAAATGTATGGCAACAAATGCAAGAAGCATGACAGGTAAAATGGGGGAGCTGACGCTCTTAGTTGCAGAAGAGGACTATGATGTTATCAGTATAACAGAAACTTGGTGGAATGATTCACATGACTGGGCAGTTAACTTAGAGGGGTATACTTTATTTAGGAGGAACAGAAATAAGAAAAGGGGTGGAGGAATCTGCATGTATATTAAACCTAACCTTAAACCTACAATAAGGGAAGATATTTCTGATACAGGCGACAATGTAGAGACCCAGTGGGTGGAAATAAAGAGTGGGGGAAAAAATCCTAAAACAATATTACTAGGAACATGCTACAAGCCCCCCAACATTAGTGACTTGGATGAAACTCAACTACTAATACAAATAGGTAAGGCTGCTAATAACAGTGCTGTAATTATGGGAGATTTTAACTACCCTGATATAAACTGGGCCAATGAAACTAGTAATTCAGCTAAGGGGGATAGATTTATAAATGTTCTCAGGGATAACTTCTTGTCAAAATTAATAGAGGAGCCAACTAGGAGTAAAGCTATATAGGATTTAGTGCTATCAAATAATACAGATATAATATCAAACATAGAAGTCAAAGAACATTTGGGTAACAGTGATCATACCATGGTCACATTTGAAATTTATTTTCATAAGCAGTGTCTTAAAGGTTTAACCAAGACTTTTAATTTTAAGAAAGCAAAATTCAACGATTTAAGGAAATCATTAAATAATATAAATCGGGACAAAGTATTCTCTAATAAAAATACCGAGGATAAATGGATAACATTTAAAACTTTGTTAAATAAATATACATATCAACAAATACCATATGGTTATAAAAATAAAAATAAAAAATCCAAGCCAATGTGGCTGAATATAAATGTGTTAAGAGAAATTAGGAAAAAACGTAGGGCATTTAAATTATTCAAAGAAAATAGTACAGACTCAAAATTCCATATTTATAAGGAATGTAACAAAGCATGCAAAAAAGCAATCAATTTAGCCATAATTGAAAATGAAAAATTAATTGCAAAAGATTCTAAATCTAACCTTAAAAGGTTCTTTAAAGGGACACTACCCAAAATTTTTCTTTCGTGATTCAGATTGAGCATGAAATTTTAAGCAACTTTCTAATTTACTCCTATTATCAAATTTTCTTCATTCTCTTGGTATCTTTATTTGAAATTCAAGAATGTAAGTTTAGGTGCCGGCCCATTTTTGGTGAACAACCTGGGTTGTCCTTGCTGAATGGTGGATAAATTCATCCACCAATAAAAAAGTGCTGTCCAGAGTACTGAAACCAAAAAAAAAGCTTAGATACCTTCTTTTTCAAATAATGATAACAAGAGAACGAAGAAAAATTGATAATAGGAGTAAATTAGAAAGTTGCTTAAAATTGCATGCTCTATCTGAATTACAAAAGAAAAAATTTGGGTTCAGTGTCCCTTTAAGTACATAAATAGCAAAAAATCGAAGAAAGACAATATAGGTACATTAAAATGCGGGGAGGGTAGCATGATGAACAGTGACAGGGAGAAGGCTGAGATACTAAACCAGTTTTTTTCTTCAGTATACACAAGAGAGGAACCATTGGATGATACTTTGGAACAAAATAGAACATGCAAGCCCATACCATTAATTGGTTTATGTATAGAGGATATCAGGAACAAATTGGATAATATTAAGGTAAATAAAACTCCAGGCCCAGATCGAATACACCCAAGGGTGTTAAGGGAATTTAGCACTGTGATAGACAAACCTCTACTCTTAATTTTTCAAGACTCATTATCCTCAGGTATGGTACCCAAGGATTGGCGTAAAGCTGATGTGGTGCCACTCTTCAAAAAGGGAAGTAGGGATGATCCAGGAAGCTATAGACCAGTTAGTCTGACATCAATAGTGGGGAAGATATTTGAAGGGATTATAAGGGATTATATTGATGAGCATATTCGTGTAAACAAGATTATGAGTTCTAATCAACATGGTGTTAGGAGAAATAGATCATGTCAAACTAATCTAATTAGATTCTATGAGGAAGTGAGTAAAAATATAGATAAAGGGGAATCAGTTGATGTGATATACTTAGATTTTGCAAAGGCGTTTGATACAGTGCCACATGAGAGATTAATGCACAAAATTAGGAGACTGGGAATAGCTGAAAATGTTAGTTTGTGGATAAATAACTGGATAAAAGATAGGGAGCAACGAGTAGTAGTAAATGGATCATACTCAGATTGGACAAAGGTAATCAGGGGAGTACCCCAGGGATCAGTGATAGGCCCTATTCTTTTTAATATTTTTATAAATGACTTGGAGCTAGGATTAAATAGTGACATCTCTATTTCTGCAGATGATACCAAGTTAAGTAAGGTTATTAGGTCAGAGCAGGATGAACTTTTGTTACAAAGGGACCTGCAAAAATTAGAAGTATGGGCAGGTAAATGGAAAATGAGATTTAATATGGGAAAATGCAAGGTTCTACATTTTGGAAGTAAAAATAAGCAGGCAACATATTATTTAAATGGGACAAGACTTAGCCAAACACAGGAGGGAAAGGGATTTGGGGGTAGTAATAGATAACAAGCTAAAGATGGGTGCACAATGCAGGGCAGCAGCTTCAAAGGCTAATAAGATACTAGCATGTTTTAAAAGAGGCATTGACTCAAGGGAGGAAAGCATAATTCTGTCACTATATAAAGCCCTGGTAAGACCTCACCTTGAGTATGGAGTGCAGTTCTGGGGACCAATCGCAAAAAAGATATTGCAGAACTAGAAAAAGTCCAGAGAAGGGCCACAAAGCTAATAAGGGGATTGGAGAATTTAACCTATGAGGAGAGGCTAGCCAAACTGGGTCTGTTTTCTTTAGAAAAAAGGCACTTAAGAGGTGACATGATTACTTTATATAAATATATTCAAGGCCCATATACAGAGATGGCAGAAGCTCTGTTTATTCCAAGAAAATTGTTTGTGACCAGAGGTCACAATTTAAGGTTGGAGGAAAGGAGATTTAATCTCCTGCAATGGAAACGTTTTTTAACTGTAAGAGCAATAAAAGTGTGGAACTCATTACCAAAGGAGGTAGTGAATGCCAATACCCTAGATACATTTAAAAATTATTTGGATACATTTCTGTCTAGAAACAAAATTCATGGATATGATTGCTAGATTTAAATGGGTCACCTTTTAGTGGGATTATTTAATCTTAACTGGAGCTTTTTGTATATATTTTAGATTTTTATAGGTTGAACTCGATGGACTTTGGTCTTTATTCAACCTCATCTACTATGCATGTTACTATGTAGGTGAGGATGGTTACCTTTAATAGCCATTCAAACCCCTTTGTGTCAACTTGTGTGCATGTTATCAGGCCAAAATCACCAGGGTATGTAAACGTTTGCTCAGGGTCATTTGGGAAGATTCTGTTATCATTATGATTTAAAAAGAGTAAACACAGTTGATTGATAATAAATGGCTTCAGCCAAACACTAACTATGAAAAACGTTTTTTGTGTTATCATTCATATTCTCTGAAAAATGGCCAAGAAATCATAAATTCTGCCAGGGTATGTAAACTTATGAGCACAACTGTATATCTATCTATATATATATATACACAGTATATATATATATATATATATATATATATATATATATATATATATATATATTTTTTTTTTTTATATATATATACACATGATTATATATAGGTATAGATATATGGAGATATATAGAGGAATGCCTATTTATAAATACATAGAGAATATTCTGCTATGTGCAGAACATTGTAATGTGAAATAATTAAGGAAAATACAGACTATAACACTTTATTAAATATGAATATTGCATAAATATGATTTTTTTCATGTTTTCATCCACTTAACTGCAAAGGGCTGCAATGAACTCATATATTTATGTCTATATGTGTGTACATATTTATTTATGTGTTTATATGTGACATTGTGTATATATGTCTGTAAATACATATATACACATATAAATACACCTGTACACACACACACACACACACACACACACACACACACACACACACACATATATATTTATACACACATAGAAATACATATTTAGACATATATACTGTACCTGAGGCCTCATGTCTTTGAGCCTTTATAACTTTTTAGTTCAGTACTTTTTATAATCATTTTTATTAGATAGTGTAATTGTACTTTGTAATTTACTTTTTAAATGTTTTGTGACACTTTTTTGATTTGACAAACAGTGTTAACCAGAGCTCTGAGGTTGCGCTAACCTGAAGAGTGTTAACTTCAATTGCGCTCTAGCGATGTTGTTTACATTAAACTTGTAATACAAGTGAAAAACCTGACATGCGCAAACACTCGCAATAAACTCCTTATTGCTTGAGCGTAACTGTTAGCGCTGCACTTGTAATCTAGCCCCTTATAGGAAAGCCAGTTTTATAGTACAGTGTCCCCTTAACAAAGTCTTCAAAAGAAAAGCAAATGTAGTGAAGGTGAAAAACCACTTGATGGCGCTGTTTACTTAGTGAAATTAACCAGGGAGCACAAACAAGGAAAAGTACACAAGATACTTTTAAACACTGATGCTGGTTATGTTAAAGGGACATTAAACACTAAAAAAATTGCTAGATCGAATGATGAATTCAAAGAAAAGATTTAGTTTGAGAATAACATAAAGATGTATTTTTTAAAGTTTCATTAGCTGTTTTAAATATTGGCAAATTAAAGGGACAGGAAACCCCAACATTTTCTTTCATGATTTGGATAAAAAAATACAGTTTTAAAAAAACTTTCCAATTTACTTCTATTATAAAATTTGCTTCATTATCTTGTTATCCTTTACTGAAGGAACAGCATTGCTCTACTGAGAGCTAGTTGAACACAGCATTACCCAATCACAAGAGACAAATGTGTGCAGGCACCAATCAGCAGCTAGCTCCCACTAGTGTAGGATATGTGCGTATTCTTTTTCAATGAGGGGTTCCAAGGGAGCGAAGCACATTTGAAAATAGAAGTAAATTTAAAAGTGTCTCTACCTGAACCATACAAGTTTAATTTTGACTTTCCTATCCCTTTAAAGGGACATGAAACCCATATATTTTCATTCATGATTTAGAAAGAGCATGCAATGTTAAACAACTTTTTAATTTACTTATATTATTTAATATGCTTAATGTTCTTGATATCCTTTGCTGAAAAGCATATCTAGATAGGCTCAGTAGCTGCTGATTGGTGGCTGCACATAGATACCTCGTGTGATTGGCTCACCCATGTGCAATGCTATTTCTTCAAGAAAGGATATCTGAAGAATTAAGCAAATTAGATAATAGAAGTTAATTGGAAATTTGTTTAAAATTGTATCCTATCTGAATCATGAGAGAATTTTTTTGAGTTTTAATGTCCCTTGAAGTGTAAAGATTTAATGTCTTTAGAACAACGGGAGCTGCCATGTTGTAACTTAGGTCACCTTCTCTGCTGGACATACTTTTAAGAAAAAATGGGAGATGCGCCACAAAAAGAAAACAGAAAGATTAATAAAATCCCTTGGTGGTTTAAGAAACCCTTGGTGGTTTATGTGGTTTTAACTTTAAGTACTTTTTTTCTATTGCTATCTTTATATCTCTTATCTAAAGCCGTTAATAACAATATATATGTCTTTTAGATACGTGTTGAATAAGGTTATACATCTTTTGACCTAACTGTTGAAAAATTGGTATGGAGCATGATGTATTAAATATCCCTCCCAAATATAAATACAAATATTTTTATATATATTTTCTGATAATATTTAAAATGTTCCATGAGGTTTAAAAATAAATGAAAGATTTGCAGCCTTTTTGGCGATATAGCAGCTTAGTGTACCTTTTTGCTAAATAGGGAAGTCTTTAATATCGCATGTGATATACCTTTTCTAATCAGACCCCCTTGCTATATAAGAAGCTCCTATGCCAGTAATACATTAGAAGCTTGAGAAAGGACTTATCCAAAACGCGTTGCTTCTTTTTGGTCCAGTGAGGCCACCGTAGTCTGTATTATCAGACCATTTCATCCACCCGGCTTTTTGTGATAGAGCTGGCGGGCAATCCACGGTCTGCATCGCGATCCGATGCAGTGATCCTTTGAAAACAGAGCTGTTTACAGAGATCCTAAACTGTAAGTTGGATAGACATCTGTAAATATTAATTACCAGCATACTTTTGAGAAAGTTTTCTCTATCTACATTTACAGAGTTCTGACTCCACCTTGGAATTGATGTGTTAACTCCTTGCAGGAAGAAAACATTTATTTCACTTAAATACAATAATGGATATTCTTTGTATACAACTCATACAAGAAAAGGAATCTCTTTAAAGAGACTGCTTCAATTTTGCACAATAACATTGCTCTTTCATGGATACTATATAGCGCAGCAATGATCTGTTCAGCCTCTTGCAAACTAACTTTGCTGTTCTTTTACCTAACGGTTTGGTTTTTATAACATTTATTAACGCTAATAACGCTTGTTTCTCTTGTAAGGTGTATCCAGTCCACGGATTCATCCATTACTTGTGGGGATATTCTCCTTCCCAACAGGGAGCTGCAAGAGGACACCCACAGCAGAGCTGTCTATATAGCTCCTCCCCTAACTGCCACTCCCAGTCATTCTCTTGCAGCTCTCGACAAGAAAGGAAGTATCAAGAGATATGTGGTGACTTAGTGTAGTTTATCTTCAATCAAAAGTTTGTTATTTTTAAATGGTACCGGCGTTGTACTGTTTTTGCCTCAGGCAGAAATTAGAAGAAGAGTTTTGCCTGAGGTTTTTGATGATCTTAGCGGTTTGTAACTAAGGTACACTGCTGTTCTCACACATAACTGAAGAGTATGGGAAAACTTCAGCTGAGGGAATGGCCTGCAGAATTAACTGCTCTGAGGTATGTTCAGTATATTTTTTTCTAAAGAGATGATAAGGTCTAGAAAAAGCTGACAGAGCCTGATATATTTAAGGTAAGCCTGATTACAGTGATTTAACAAACAACTGGGATCATGCTTGCAGTAAAGGGTAATATTCATGTTAATTGCTCTTATTACTTAGTATGTAAAACGTTTGCATGATATATAAAAAACGTTTTTTTACTGAAGGTGATAAATCTTTATTGGGGCCTAGTTTTCCACATGGCTGTTTAGATTTCTCCTAGGAGTAGTTATTTATGGCCCTTTCACTTTGAATGCATGGTGGGAGGGGCCTATTTTCGCGCTCTAATTGCGCAGTAGTTTTTGCAGTCTGAGACATCCAGCTTCCCTTAAGGAGTCCTCTGACATATAGGACCTCTGTAAAGGGTTTTTGTTCCTACAAAAGTCGTTTTAAGGGCAGGTAGGAGCCACAGTAGAGCTGTGGCAGTTTGCTTGTGACTGTTTATAACGGTTTTATCGTTTTTCTGATTCGTTTTTGAGCCTGAGGGGTTAATCATCCATTTGCAAGTGGGTGCAATGCTATTTTAGTCTATTATACACACTGTAAAAATTTTGTAGAGTTTACTGCTTTTTTTCACTGTTTTGCAGGTTATGTGATTGTTTTTTTCCCTTAAAGGCACAGTACCGTTTTTTATATTCTGCTTTTTCACATTTATTAAAGTGTTTTCCAAGCTTGCTGGTCTCATTACTAGTCTGTTAAACATGCCTGACATAGAGGAAACTCCTTGTTCATTATGTTTAGAAGCCATTGTGGAACCCCCTCTTAGAATGTGTACCAAATGCACTGATCTTACTATAAATTATAAAGACCATATTCTGGCTTTAAAAGATTTATCACCAGAGGAAATTGACAAGGGGGAAGTTATGCCGACTAACTCTCCCCACTTGTCAGAACCTATAACTCCCGCTCAAGGGACGCCAAGTACATTTAGCGCGCCCATTGCGCATACCTCACAAGACATGGCGGCAGTTATGAATCATACCCTTACAGAGGTATTGTCCAAACTGCCAGGGTTACAAGGAAAGCGAGACAGCTCTGGGGCTAGAACAAATACAGAGCTCTCTGACGCTTTAGTAGCTATGTCTGATATACCCTCACAATGTGCAGAAGCCGAAGCAGGAGAGCCTCTATCTGTGGGTGATTTTTCTGACTCAGGGAAGACACGTCAACCTGATTCTGATATGTCTACATTTAAATTTAAACTTGAATACCTCCGCGTGTTGCTCAGGGAGGTTTTAGCAACTCTGAATGACTGTGACGCCATTGTAGTCCCAGAGAAATTGTGTACGTTGGATAAATACTATGCAGTGCCTGTTTACACTGATGTTTTTCCAATCCCTAAGAGGTTTTCAGAAATTATTACTAAGGAATGGGATAGACCAGGTGTACCGTTCTCTCCCCCTCCTGTTTTTAAAAAGATGTTTCCTATAGATGCCGCTACACGGGACTTGTGGCAGACGGTCCCTAAGGTGGAGGGAGCAGTCTCTACCCTAGCGAAGCGTACAACTATCCCTGTAGAGGACAGTTGTGCTTTTCTAGATCCAATGGACAAAAAATTAGAGGGTTACCTTAAGAAATGTTTTATTCAACAAGGTTTTATTCTCCAGCCTCTTGCATGCATTGCCCCAGTCACTGCTGCTGCGGCCTTCTGGTTTGAGTCTCTAGAAGAGGCTCTACAGGTAGAAACTCAGTTGGATGATATCCTTGACAAGCTTAAAGCTCTTAAGCTAGCCAATTAATTTGTTTCTGATGCCGTTGTTCATTTAACCAAGCTAACGGCTACAAATTCAGGTTTTGCTATTCAGGCGCGTAGGGCGCTATGGCTTAAATCCTGGTCAGCTGACGTTACTTCAAAGTCTAAGCTTCTCAACATTCCCTTCAAGGGGCAGACCCTATTTGGGCCTGGACTGAAGGAAATCATTTCTGATATTACTGGAGGAAAAGGTCACACCCTTCCTCAGAAGAGGCTCTACAGGTAGAAACTCAGTTGGATGATATCCTTGACAAGCTTAAAGCTCTTAAGCTAGCCAATTAATTTGTTTCTGATGCCGTTGTTCATTTAACCAAGCTAACGGCTACAAATTCAGGTTTTGCTATTCAGGCGCGTAGGGCGCTATGGCTTAAATCCTGGTCAGCTGACGTTACTTCAAAGTCTAAGCTTCTCAACATTCCCTTCAAGGGGCAGACCCTATTCGGGCCTGGACTGAAGGAAATCATTTCTGATATTACTGGAGGAAAAGGTCACACCCTTCCTCAGGATAGGTCCAACAAATTAAGGACCAAACAGACTAATTTTCGTTCCTTTCGAAACTTCAAGAGTAGCGCAGCTTCAACTTCCTCTAATACAAAACAAGAGGGAAATTTTGCCCAGTCCAAGCCGGCCTGGAGACCTAACCAGGCTTGGAACAAGGGAAAGCAGGCCAAAAAACCTGCTGCTGCCTCTAAGACAGCATGAAGGATCAGCCCCCGATCCGGAAACGGATCTAGTAGGGGGCAGACTTTCTCTCTTCACCCAGGCTTGGGCAAGAGATGTCCAGGATCCCTGGGCGTTGGAAATTGTGTCCCAGGGATATCTTCTGGATTTCAAAGCTTCTTCTCCAAAAGGGAGATTTCATCTCTCACAATTATCTGCAAACCAGATAAAGAGACATTCTTACATTGTGTTCAAGACCTCCTAGTTATGGGAGTGATCCACCCAGTTCCAAAGGAGGAACAGGGGCAAGGCTTCTATTCAAATCTGTTTGTAGTTCCCAAGAAAGAGGGAACCTTCAGACCAATCTTAGATCTCAAGATCTTAAACAAATTTTTCAGGGTCCCATCCTTCAAGATGGAGACTTTTCGAACCATCCTACCTATGATCCAGGAGGGTCAATATATGACTACCGTGGACTTAAAGGATGCTTATCTTCACATTCCAATACACAGAGATCATCATCGGTTTCTCAGGTTCGCCTTCCTAGACAGGCATTACCAGTTTGTGGCTCTTCCTTTTGGGTTAGCCACGGCACCAAAAATCTTTACGAAGATTCTAGGGTCACTCCTAGTGGTCCTAAGGCCGCGGGGTATAGCAGTAGCCCCTTACCTAGACGACATTCTGATACAGGCTTCGAATTTTCAAATCGCCAGGTCCCATACGGACATTGTTCTGGCATTCCTGAGGTCTCATGGGTGGAAGGTGAACGAAGAAAAGAGTTCTCTATCCCCTCTCACAAGAGTTTCCTTCCTAGGAACTCTGATAGATTCTGTAGAAATGAAGATTTACCTGACAGAGGCCAGGTTGTCAAAACTTCTAAATTCCTGCCGTGTTCTTTATTCTACTTCTCGCCCTTCAGTGGCTCAGTGTATGGAAGTAATCGGCTTAATGGTAGCGGCAATGGACATAGTGCCGTTTGCCCGCCTACATCTCAGACCGCTGCAACTTTGCATGCTCAGTCAGTGGAATGGGGATTACACAGATTTGTCCCCTCTACTAAATCTGTATCAAGAGACCAGGGATTCTCTTCTCTGGTGGCTATCTCAGGCCCATCTGTCCAAGGGTATGACCTTTCGCAGGCCAGATTGGACAATAGTAACGACAGATGCCAGCCTTCTGGGCTGGGGTGCAGTCTGGAACTCCCTGAAGGCTCAGGGCTCGTGGACTCAGGAGGAGGCACTCCTTCCAATAAACATTCTGGAACTAAGAGCGATATTCAATGCTCTTCAGGCTTGGCCTCAGCTTGCTGCGGTTTGGTTCATCAGATTTCAGTCGGACAATATCATGACTGTAGCCTACATCAACGATCAAGGGGGAACAAGGAGTTCCCTAGCAATGTTGGAGGTTTCAAAAATAATTCTATGGTATGAGGTTCACTCTTGCCATCTATCAGCTATCCATATTCCAGGAGTAGAGAACTGGGAGGCGGATTTTCTAAGTCGGCAGACTTTTCATCTGGGGGAGTGGGAACTCCATCCGGAGGTATTTGCACAGTTGATTCAACTTTGGGGCAAACCAGAACTGGATCTCATGGCGTCTCGTCAGAACGCCAAGCTTCCTTGTTACGGATCTAGGTCCAGGGATCCCAAGGCAGCGCTGATAGATGCTCTAGCAGCGCCTTGGTCCTTCAACCTGGCTTATGTGTTTCCACCGTTTCCTCTGCTCCCTCGTCTGATTGCCAAGATCAAGCAGGAGAGAGCTTCGGTAATTTTGATAGCACATGCGTGGCCACGCAGGACTTGGTATGCAGATCTGGGGGACATGTCATCCCTTCCACCATGGACTCTGCCGCTGAGGCAGGACCTTCTACTTCAGGGTCCTTTCAACCATCCAAATCTAATTTCTCTGCGTCTGACTTCTTGGAGATTGAACGCTTGATTTTATCAAAGCGTGGTTTCTCTGAGTCGGTCATTGATACCTTAATTCAGGCTCGAAAGCCGGTCACCAGGAAAATCTATCATAAGATATGGTGTAGATATCTTCACTGGTGTGAATCCAAAGGTTACTCATGGAGTAAGGTCAGGATTCCTAGGATATTATCTTTTCTCCAAGAAGGATTGGAGAAGGGATTGTCAGCTAGTTCCTTAAAGGGACAGATTTCTGCTCTGTCTATTCTTTTGCACAAGCGTCTGGCTGATACTCCAGATGTTCAGGCGTTTTGTCAGGCTTTAGTTAGAATCAAGCCTGTGTTTAAACCTGTTGCTCCGCCATGGAGTTTAAATTTAGTTCTTAAGGTTCTGCAAGGGGTTCCGTTTGAACCTTTACATTCCATAGATATTAAACTTTTATCTTGGAAAGTTCTGTTTTTAGTAGCTATCTCCTCGGCTCGAAGAGTTTAGGAGTTATCTGCTTTACAATGTGATTCCCCTTATCTCATTTTCCATGCAGATAAGGTAGTGTTACGTACCAAACCTGGTTTTCTTCCTAAGGTGGTATCTAATAAAAATATCAATCAGGAGATTGTTGTTCCTTCACTATGTCCTAATCCTTCTTCAAAGAAGGAACGTCTATTACACAATCTTGATGTGGTTCGTGCTTTAAAATTTTATTTACAAGCTATGAAGGATTTTCGTCAAACATCTGCTTTGTTTTTTGTCTACTCTGGACAGAGGAGAGGCCTAAAGGCTTCGGCAACTTCTCTTTCTTTTTGGCTAAGAAGTATAATCCGCTTAGCTTATGAGACTGCTGGCCAGTAGTGATGTCGCGAACCTAAAATTTAACCGCGCGAACCGCCATTGAATTCAATAGGCAGGCGAACTTTAAAACCTACAAGGACTCTTTCTGGCCACAATAGTGATTGAAAAGTTGTTTCAAGGGTCCTAACACCTGGACTGTTGCATGCTGGAGGGGGATCCCTGGCAAAACTCCCATGGAAAATTACATAGTTGATGCAGAGTCTGCTTTTAAGCCATAATGGGTCTAAATCAACTAACATTCCCAAAGTGGCTGTCTCAAAACATCCCGGACAGAAGATAGATTGATAGTGATAGATAGGATAGATAGATATACATAGATTGATAGTTAGATAGAATCGATAGAAGAGAAATAGATATATTTGTTAGATATATAATTACCCTAATAAATTCTAATAATCAAACATGCGTTCTTGGACCCAACTAGCTTGTGTCAATTAGTACTTTTCTTAGCACTTTAATCCCTGTTCCCCCCCCCCCCTATCGTGGGAGTTCTATATGGCCTGCCAGATTACCCTGAAAAATTATAATAATAAGACATGTGGTCTGCTACCTATTTTAACGAGGTTGTGTTTTAAGTACTACCATTCTTAGCACTTTAATCTCTGTAACTCCCCCTATTTGGTGAGGTCTATACGGCCTGGATGATTACCCATACAAAATATAATAATAAGACATCTGCTCTTGGTCTGCGACCCATGGTAACTATGTTGTGTTAATTAGTAATGTCCTTTGCATTTTAATAGCTGTTACTCATACTCACCCTATCGGTGGAGGTCTATATGGCCTGCATGATTACCCTTACAAAATATAACAACCAAACATATGTTCTGGGACCCATGGTAAGTAGGTTGTGTTATGTAGTACTGTTCTTTGCATTTTCATACCTGTTACAACACCAAATGGTGGCAGGTCTATCTGTCCTTCATGATTAGCTGCACCCAAACCCAAAAAAAAGCCGAGTGGTCTTAGACTAACACCCATGGCTAACTCTGTTGTTTCAATTAGTACTATTCTTAGCACTTTCATCCCTGTTACGGGCGGTCTACATGGCCATCATGATTAGCCGAACAAAATACTACAATCCAACCTTTGCTCAGTCTTCATAGGCCCTTCATTGTCTGTATTTTGATAGTACAGTTCTTATTATTTTTATAGCTGATACAACACCGAATGTTGTCAGCTCTATATGGCCTGCAGGATTAGCTGCACCCAATACAAAAATAAATCCAAGCGGTCTTGGATTAACACCCATGGCTAACTCTGTTGTTTCAAGTAGTACTATTCTTAGCACTTTCATCTCATCATCCCTGTTACTTCCAGGACTCTCGGTGGTGGTGGTCTACATGGCCATCATGATTAGCCTAACCAAATACTACAATCCAACCTTGGCTCAGTCTTCCTAAGGCCCTTCATTGGCTGTATTTTGCTAGTACTGTTCTTATTACTATGGTGGTCTACATGGCCATCATGATTAGCCTAACCAAATACTACAATCCAACCTTGGTTCAGTCTTCCTAAGGCCCTTCATTGGCTGTATTTTGGTAGTACTGTTCTTATTAGTTTAATAGCTGATACGACACCGAATGTTGTCAGCTCTATATGGCCTGCATGAATAGCCGCACCCAAAGCCAAAAAAAAAGCCAAGCGGTTTTGCACTAACACCCATGGCTAACTCTGTTGTTTCAAGTTCTACTATTCTTAGCTCTTTCATCTCATCATCCCTGTTACTTCCAGGACTCTCGGTGGTGGTGGTCTACATGGCCATCATGATTAGCCTAACCAAATACTACAATCCAACCTTGGCCCAGTCTTCCTAAGGCCCTTCATTGGCTGTATTTTGGTAGTACTGTTCTTATTAGTTTAATAGCTGATACGACACCGAATGTTGTCAGCTCTATATGGCCTGCATGAATAGCCGCACCCAAAGCCAAAAAAAAGCCAAGCGGTTTTGCACTAACACCCATGGCTAACTCTGTTTCAAGTTCTACTATTCTTAGCTCTTTCATCTCATCATCCCTGTTACTTCCAGGACTCTCCGTGGTGGTGGTCTACATGGCCATCATGATTAGCCTAACCAAATACTACAATCCAACCTTGGCCCAGTCTTCCTAAGGCCCTTCATTGGCTGTATTTTGGTAGTACTGTTCTTATTAGTTTAATAGCTGATACGACACTGAATGTTGTCAGCTCTATATGGCCTGCATGAATAGCCGCACCCAAAACCAAAAAAAAGCCAAGCGGTTTTGCACTAACACCCATGGCTAACTGTGTTGTTTCAAGTTCTACTATTCTTAGCTCTTTCATCTCATCATCCCTGTTACTTCCAGGACTCTCGGTGGTGGTGGTCTACATGGCCATCATGATTAGCCTAACCAAATACTACAATCCAACCTTGGCTCAGTCTTCCTAAGGCCCTTCATTGGCTGTATTTTGGTAGTACTGTCATCCTTTTGAATAAAAGATTACAGTAAAGGCATTGATTTTAGAAAGCCACAGATCATTATTTGCAACCGTGAATTTAGAAAAAAAAATTGATTACACAGCCGTGACACTTATTTATGCTCAGGCCTTTTTAATACGAGGGTCCCGGAGCCTCAACCGAAACAACAGCATGAAAGAAGAGATATGTCATCCTTTTGAATAAAAGATTACAGGAAAGGCATTGATTTTAGAAACCCACAGATCATTATTTGCAACCGTGAATTTAGAAAAAAAAAATTGATTACACACCCGTCACACTTATTTATGCTCAGGCCTTTTTAATAAGATGGTCCCGGAGCTTCAACCGAAACAACAGCATGAAAGAGGAGATATGTCATCCTTTTGAATAAAAGATTACAGGAAAGGCATTGATTTTAGAAACCCACAGATCATTATTTGCAACCGTGAATTTAGAAAAAAAATTGATTACACAGCCGTCACACTTATTTATGCTCAGGCCTTTTTAATACGAGGGTCCCGGAGCCTCAACCGAAACAACAGCATGAAAGAGGAGATATGTCATCCTTTTGAATAAAAGATTACAGGAAAGGCATTGATTTTAGAAACCCACAGATCATTATTTGCAACCGTGAATTTAGACAAAAACATTAATTAGACAGCCGTGACACTTATTTATGCTCAGGCCTTTTTAATACGAGGGTCCCGGAGCCTCAACCGAAACAGCATGAAAGAGGAGATATGTCATCCTTTTGAATAAAAGATTACAGGAAAGGCATTGATTTTAGAAACACACAGATCATTATTTGCAACCGTGAATTTAGAAAAAAAAATTGATTACACAGCCGTCACACTTATTTATGCTCAGGCCTTTTTAATACGAGGGTCCCGGAGCCTCAACTGAAACAACAGCATGAAAGAGGAGATATGTCATCCTTTTGAATAAAAGATTACAGGAAAGGCATTGATTTTAGAAACACACAGATCATTATTTGCAACCGTGAATTTAGAAAAAAAAATTGATTACACAGCCGTCACACTTATTTATGCTCAGG
The DNA here is from genome assembly GCF_027579735.1 of Bombina bombina. Classification (NCBI taxonomy): domain Eukaryota; kingdom Metazoa; phylum Chordata; class Amphibia; order Anura; family Bombinatoridae; genus Bombina; species Bombina bombina. Next base: position 136,544,020 of record NC_069503.1, read on the forward strand.
CCTTTTTAATACGAGGGTCCCGGAGCCTCAACTGAAACAACAGCATGAAAGAGGAGATATGTCATCCTTTTGAATAAAAGATTACAGGAAAGGCATTGATTTTAGAAAGCCACAGATCATTATTTGCAACCGTGAAATTAGACAAAAACATTGATTAGACAGCCGTGACACTTATTTATGCTCAGGCCTTTTTAATACGAGGGTCCCGGAGCCTTAACCGAAACAGCATTAAAACAGGAGATATGTCATCCTTTTGAATAAAAGATTACAGGAAAGGCATTGATTTTAGAAACCCACAGATCATTATTTGCAACCGTGAAATTAGAAAAAAAAATTGATTACACAGCCGTCACACTTATTTATGCTCAGGCCTTTTTAATACGAGGGTCCCGGAGCCTCAACCGAAACAACAGCATGAAAGAGGAGATATGTCATACTTTTGAATAAAAGATTACAGGAAAGGCATTGATTTTAGAAAGCCACAGATCATTATTTGCAACCATGAAATTACACAAAAACATTGATTAGACAGCCGTGACACTTGAAACGTTTGAAAAAAACGACATCGAGTGTGGATACTATTAGCTCCAGCAGAAGAATTACAGGAACACTCCCCCCACGATCCGGTTACCCGATAGGTCCTCCGTGCACCACGTCAGACGGACATCAAACACACCTGGGTAGGAAGTAGTTGCGGAAGAGACTCAAACGGCGGCACGCCGACGGGAGAAACAGCAAACTCAGCTTGTACACAGAAGCACTCTTCCCAGAACCCACGGCATCACGAAAAAGCCCATAATATCACGGAGGTAAGGGATATCGGAGGTCCGGTTAGGGGGAGTCTAGCCAATTTGTTTTTACCATTGGGACTTTTTAATCTAAGGACTAGTTGTGGCCACAACTTAGGAATATCCTATCAGATATATTACTAAAGAATCACAATATCTGAACTCACTGAAAACTATTAAGTTTTTAAAAAATTACATTGTTTCATAGGATATGGACATGCTCTAATATATGCTTTAATTACAATGATACGGAACATCTTATGAATTGTCTACAGTAACAGTACCTGTCTTTTAAACATGTTTTAAGTAAATGTTTTTTTCTAAACAACTGTTTAATTTTTTCATTCACTTATAAGTATATTTACAATATTGTGCTTACACATCACGGATAGAAGTGTTAAGGAATAGGAGTAATATCAGTAGCATCTGATGTGGATGGAAATAATTATAAATGCACATATATATATACACTGCACTTCAAACTAATTTTTAAACAATATATATTGTTACATAATTGCCGATTAGGGGAAAATTATTATTATAATTTTAACACGAAGTACACACTTTTGTAGAACAACACTAGCACAGTGATTAATTTATTTACACATTAATTTAGGATTTTCGTGAGAAGATTTTAAGGATTTTAAGGAAATTAAGGAATAGTTAAGAATCACAGTCCAACTCACAGCTCTTTTTGAGCGCTCCCCACCCCCACCTTGCATTGATTTTAGAAACCCACAGATCATTATTTGCAACCGTGAATTTAGAAAAAAAAATTGATTACACACCCGTCACACTTATTTATGCTCAGGCCTTTTTAATACGAGGGTCCCGGAGCCTCAACCGAAACAACAGCATGAAAGAGGAGATATGTCATACTTTTGAATAAAAGATTACAGGAAAGGCATTGATTTTAGAAAGCCACAGATCATTATTTGCAACCATGAAATTACACAAAAACATTGATTAGACAGCCGTGACACTTATTTATGCTCAGGCCTTTTTAATACGAGGGTCCCGGAGGCTCAACCGAAACAACAGCATGAAAGAGGAGATATGTCATACTTTTGAATAAAAGATTACAGGAAAGGCATTGATTTTAGAAACCCACAGATCATTATTTGCAACTGTGAAATTAGAAAAAAAAATTGATTACACACCCGTGACACTTATTTATGCTCAGGCCTTTTTAATACGATGGTCCCGGAGCCTCAACCGAAACAACAGCATGAAAGAGGAGATATGTCATACTTTTGAATAAAAGATTACAGGAAAGGCATTGATTTTAGAAACACTGAAATAATTACTTGCAACCGGGAAATAAAAAAAAAAATTGAACAGACACCCAGTACACTTTATTATCCATAGGCCTTTTCAGCAGAGGCTCCAGGACCCTCAACAAAAACAAGAGCAGGGAGCTGGGCATAGGAGTACAATGGAGTGTGACAATAATAATCTGAAGGTGAAGATTGCATAGTTGTGGCATTTTAATTTTGTTATCGTGGGAACTTAGTACTTGCAATGACCTTGCTCTGGTGAATCCATATCGCAAATGTGTTATTTAAGGCACTGTTTGTCTATTTTTTTGAATATCAGCATTTGTTAAATGAAGCTCAACTTAGGCTGGTGAGAAACGACCTTTCTTCTGGCTGTTTGCAAATGTTGTGGCTCTGGACAAACATGTGAATAAGGGGCCATCAGCCATATTCTGCACGCAACCCCTTTGATGATTGACGATAAACATGTGTCACCTGCAAGCAGAGCTCGTTACTTCTGTCTAAATCATCTTCCTGGTATGGACAGGCCACTGTTTCCCACAGCAAGTACGAATTTTGAAATACAAGATTGTCTTGAGTATGGTAGGAAACCAAAGTTTATTTAATTCAGTACTATCTATCACCACAAAAAATGAACTTCTTGAAGCAACAAAAATGCCAGCAATTTCATGTGCTTATGGATGACAAGGACGTCATGTCCTTTGGTGCACAGAGATGGAGACGATTTTTGCCCTCCCTGTACACTACCCAGATGTCTCAAACATCACCAGAAACACAATACAGCCACTCTTGTGAAGTTCCTGGTGTTCCGGTAGCCATCTCTTTGCGCTCCTAAAGGAATACTTTATCAGTGTTTTTGTATACATCCGACAACAGCTTCGGAGACTGTGGTGACGCACATGTTATTTACTGTTGTTCCAGCTGTGGCAATATCAATTGGCATGAAAAAGTTCAGATTTGTGGGTTGTGGAGCCTATAGCTGTTAAGGTAGGACGTGTGTTTGAGGAGCTCCAGGTCTTACAAGTTACTTTGGAGTTAGTTTTCAACCTTAATTTAATTTTCTTTTTGGGATTCATAGTCACACTTTCTGGGGCTATCCAAGAGGAGCCTGGTAAAAGCAGTAGTAGTCACCCCTTATATCAACGGGTACGGAGACCTGTTTTTTGCATTTCCAATATTGCGCCGTACCCCAAACTAATCCTGAATGAAAAAAAAAAAAATTAAAATTTGGACTAGTGACGCACATTTTATGCACGCTGTGGCAATTGCAATTTGCAATAAAAATAATCTGCTAACAACAACCACTACCTACGACCACACCTGACTCCTGAAGTCATGCTTCAGTTATTAAGTCAAGTTAAATTAATTTTTTTTTCTTTATTATGCGCAGCAGAGGCTCCAGGACCCTCGACAAAACCAGCAGCAGGAAAGAGGACATATGGCATCCTTTTGAAAAAAATGATTATAGGAAAGGCATTGATTTTAGAAACACAGAGATCATTAGTTACAACCGGGAAATCACAAAAAACTTCGATTATACACCAAGTACACTTATTTATCCTTAGGCCTTTTTAGCAGAGGCTCCAGGACCCTCCACAAAACCAGCAGCATGAAAGAGGACATATGGCATCCTTTAGAAAATTAGATTACAGGAAAGGCATTGATTTTAGAAACACAGAGATCATTAGTTGCAACCGTGAAATCACAAAAAACTTTGATTATACACCAAGTACACTTATTTATCCTTAGGCCTTTTTAGCAGAGGCTCCAGGACCCTCCACAAAACCAGCAGCATGAAAGAGGACATATGGCATACTTTAGAAAATTAGATTACAGGAAAGGCATTGATTTTAGAAACACAGAGATCATTAGTTGCAACCGTGAAATCTAAAAAAACATAGATTATACACCCAGTACACTTATTTATCCTTAGGCCTTTTTAGAAGAGTGTCCCGGAGCCTCAACAGAAAGAACAGCATGAAAGAGGACATATGGCATCCTTTTTGAAAAATACAGGGAGTGCAGAATTATTAGGCAAGTTGTAAAGGCATTGATTTTAGAAAGACAGAAAAAAATTGTTACAAACGGGAAATCTAAAAAAACATTGAATAGACACCCAGTACACTTCTTTATCCTTCGGCCTTTTGAGCAGAGGCTCCAGGACACTCAACAAAACCAGCAGTAGGAAAGAGGACATATGGCATCCTTTGTGAAAAAAAGATTATAGGAAAGGCATTGATTTTAGAAACCCGGGGATAATTTGTTGCAACCGTGAATTTGAATTAAAAAAAAAGATTGGATGGACACCAGGTACAATTCTTTATCCATAATGCCTTTTTATAAGAGGGTCCAGGACCCTCAAACAAAAAACCAGCAGGAAAGAGGACATATGGCATACTTTTGAACAATACAGTAAGAGTACAGGAAAGGCATTGATTTTAGAAACCCATAGATAATTTTTTGCAAATGTAAATTTGAATCAAAAAAATGATTCGATGGACACCCAGTACACCACTTTCTCCTTAGGCCTTTTTAAAAGAGTGTCCCGTAGCCTCAACAGAAAGAACAGCATGAAAGAGGACATATGGCATCCTTTTTGAAAAATACAGGGAGTGCAGAATTATTAGGCAAGTTGTATTTTTGAGGATTAATTTTATTATTGAACAACAACCATGTTCTCAATGAACCCAAAAAACTCATTAATATCAAAGCTGAATATTTTTGGAAGTAGTTTTTAGTTTGTTTTTAGTTTTAGCTATTTTAGGGGGATATCTGTGTGTGCAGGTGACTATTACTGTGCATAATTATTAGGCAACTTAACAAAAAACAAATATACAGGGAGTGCAGAATTATTAGGCAAGTTGTATTTTTGAGGATTAATTTTATTATTGAACAACAACCATGTTCTCAATGAACCCAAAAAACTCATTAATATCAAAGCTGAATATTTTTAGAAGTAGTTTTTAGTTTGTTTTTAGTTTTAGCTATTTTAGGGGGATATCTGTGTGTGCAGGTGACTATTACTGTGCATAATTATTAGGCAACTTAACAAAAAACAAATATATACCCATTTCAATTATTTATTTTTACCAGTGAAACCAATATAACATCTCAACATTCACAAATATACATTTCTGACATTCAAAAACAAAACAAAAACAAATCAGTGACCAATATAGCCACCTTTCTTTGCAAGGACACTCAAAAGCCTGCCATCCATGGATTCTGTCAGTGTTTTGATCTGTTCACCATCAACATTGCGTGCAGCAGCAACCACAGCCTCCCAGACACTGTTCAGAGAGGTGTACTGTTTTCCCTCCTTGTAAATCTCACATTTGATGATGGACCACAGGTTCTCAATGGGGTTCAGATCAGGTGAACAAGGAGGCCATGTCATTAGATTTTCTTCTTTTATACCCTTTCTTGCCAGCCACGCTGTGGAGTACTTGGACGCGTGTGATGGAGCATTGTCCTGCATGAAAATCATGTTTTTCTTGAAGGATGCAGACTTCTTCCTGTACCACTGCTTGAAGAAGGTGTCTTCCAGAAACTGGCAGTAGGACTGGGAGTTGAGCTTGACTCCATCCTCAACCCGAAAAGGCCCCACAAGCTCATCTTTGATGATACCAGCCCAAACCAGTACTCCACCTCCACCTTGCTGGCGTCTGAGTCAGACTGGAGCTCTCTGCCCTTTACCAATCCAGCCACGGGCCCATCCATCTGGCCCATCAAGACTCACTCTCATTTCATCAGTCCATAAAACCTTACAAAAATCAGTCTTGAGATATTTCTTGGCCCAGTCTTGACGTTTCAGCTTGTGTGTCTTGTTCAGTGGTGGTCGTCTTTCAGCCTTTCTTACCTTGGCCATGTCTCTGAGTATTGCACACCTTGTGCTTTTGGACACTCCAGTGATGTTGCAGCTCTGAAATATGGCCAAACTGGTGGCAAGTGCCATCTTGGCAGCTGCACGCTTGACTTTTCTCAGTTCATGGGCAGTTATTTTGCGCCTTGGTTTTTCCACACGCTTCTTGCGACCCTGTTGACTATTTTGAATAAAACGCTTGATTGTTCGATGATCACGCTTCAGAAGCTTTGCAATTTTAAGAGTGCTGCATCCCTCTGCAAGATATCTCACTATTTTTGACTTTTCTGAGCCTGTCAAGTCCTTCTTTTGACCCATTTTGCCAAAGGAAAGGAAGTTGCCTAATAATTATGCACACCTGATATAGGGTGTTGATGTAATTAGACCACACCCCTTCTCATTACAGAGATGCACATCACCTAATATGCTTAATTGGTAGTAGGCTTTCGAGCCTATACAGCTTGGAGTAAGACAACATGCATAAAGAGGATGATGTGGTCAAAATACTCATTTGCCTAATAATTCTGCACTCCCTGTATACCCATTTCAATTATTTATTTTTACCAGTGAAACCAATATAACATCTCAACATTCACAAATATACATTTCTGACATTCAAAAACAAAACAAAAACAAATCAGTGACCAATATAGCCACCTTTCTTTGCAAGGACACTCAAAAGCCTACCATCCATGGATTCTGTCAGTGTTTTGATCTGTTCACCATCAACATTGCGTGCAGCAGCAACCACAGCCTCCCAGACACTGTTCAGAGAGGTGTACTGTTTTCCCTCCTTGTAAATCTCACATTTGATGATGGACCACAGGTTCTCAATGAGGTTCAGATCAGGTGAACAAGGAGGCCATGTCATTAGATTTTCTTCTTTTATACCCTTTCTTGCCAGCCACGCTGTGGAGTACTTGGACGCGTGTGATGGAGCATTGTCCTGCATGAAAATCATGTTTTTCTTGAAGGATGCAGACTTCTTCCTGTACCACTGCTTGAAGAAGGTGTCTTCCAGAAACTGGCAGTAGGACTGGGAGTTGAGCTTGACTCTATCCTCAACCCGAAAAGGCCCCACAAGCTCATCTTTGATGATACCAGCCCAAACCAGTACTCCACCTCCACCTTGCTGGCATCTGAGTCGGACTGGAGCTCTCTGCCCTTTACCAATCCAGCCACGGGCCCATCCATCTGGCCCATCAAGACTCACTCTCATTTCATCAGTCCATAAAACCTTAGAAAAATCAGTCTTGAGATATTTCTTGGCCCAGTCTTGATGTTTCAGCTTGTGTGTCTTGTTCAGTGGTGGTCGTCTTTCAGCCTTTCTTACCTTGGCCATGTCTCTGAGTATTGCACACCTTGTGCTTTTGGGCACTCCAGTGATGTTGTAGCTCTGAAATATGGCCAAACTGGTGGCAAGTGGCATCTTGGCAGCTGCAAGCTTGACTTTTCTCAGTTCATGGGCAGTTATTTTGCGCCTTGGTTTTTCCACACGCTTCTTGCGACCCTGTTGACTATTTTGAATTAAACGCTTGATTGTTAGATGATCACGCTTCAGAAGCTTTGCAATTTTAAGAGTGCTGCATCCCTCTGCAAGATATCTCACTATTTTTGACTTTTCTGAGCCTGTCAAGTCCTTCTTTTGACCCATTTTGCCAAAGGAAGTTGCCTAATAATTATGCACACCTGATATAGGGTGTTGATGTCATTAGACCACACCCCTTCTCATTACAGAGATGCACATCACCTAATATGCTTAATTGGTAGTAGGCTTTCGAGCCTATACAGCTTGGAGTAAGACAACATGCATAAAGACAGGGCCGGATTGGGCAGCCGGGATACCGGGAAAAATCCCGGTGGGCCGCTGGTCGGCAGCTCAGCTGGGCTGGCTGGCTGCTGTTCTGTAGAAATTATATTTTTGCTCGCTGATGCTACTTGCGATATTGCGGCCGGTAATCAACAATCCCTGTTACACTGTCTTAGTCCCCACTAAGGCTGCAGCACTGTCTAAAAGTAGAAGTTATTAAACTATATTTATTAAAGTTATACCTTCCTTAATTTAACCCCCTCTCCGCTGCGCTAACCTAAGATCTTACCGCAACACACCGCAAGTAACTCCTCTCTTCCTCACTTACTTTCATTAGCAATAGCAGCCATTCCAATACAATAAGCCAATTATATAGAGTGAATCATTCACTCTCAGACAGTGACTGAGTCTGTGTCTGTCACTCACACTGTCACACAGTCACAGGCTCAGTCTGTCAAAGTGTCTCTGAGTGCCAGGGCCAAACTGGGCCAGGGAGGACTAGTACTCTCTCAGCCTCAGGAATCAATTATATGCGGCCCGGGTCAGGTGGGGTGGGCCGGCTGCTTACGTGACGTCACGAGTCCTCACTTGTTCTCACCATCACGTGACAAATAGATAGTGGAAGTGGAGGGAGCCTCAGCCTGGGAGCGGCTGTGTCACAGAGTGAGTACTGTCTGTAACATTGCAGCAGGACATGTGGGGTAACGTGTGGGAGCAGCAACCAGCAGGGACTGAACTGAAGAGACAGCGGGAGTCGGACCGGTCACCGGCGGCAACTTGGACATTAGGCAGCAGCCAGCAGCAAAAAAAGCAGAGGCAGCCAGACAGTCATATTCGGTTCAAGAAGAAGAATAGTATAGATCAATACATCAGCGATCATGTATGTAGTATAATTTTTTTATTATTGTGAACAGTGAATAATGAATATGTGATTAATGATTATATGATCATATGTGAACAACAAGTTAGTGACTGTCGGTGAAGTAGTCCAGTAGAAGACAGTACTAGTACTGACCGTGACCGTTACCTAACTTCCCTGTACCACCACCAGCCAGGGCCAAATTGGGCCATAAGCCGGAGGGGGGCGGGGCTGAATTGGTGGGCGGGGCTGAGCAGGGGGAGATGGGCTGGGCCGGGCAATACAAATTTCCAGGGCCGGTCTGATTTCCCAGTCCGGCCCTGCATAAAGAGGATGATGTGGTCAAAATACTCATTTGCCTAATAATTCTGCACTCCCTGTAGATTACAGGAAAGGCATTGATTTTTGAAAGACAGAAAAAATAAGTTACAACTGTGAAATCTAAAAAAACATTGAATAGACACCCAGTACACTTCTTTATCCTTCGGCCTTTTTAGCAGACGCTCCAGGACACTCAACAAAACCAGCAGTAGGAAAGAGGACATATGGCATCCTTTGTGAAAAAAAGATTATAGGAAAGGCATTGATTTTAGAAACCCGGGGATAATTTGTTGCAACCGTGAATTTGAATAGATTGGATGGACACCAGGTACAATTCTTTATCCATAATGCCTTTTTATAAGAGGGTCCAGGACCCTCAAACAAAAAACCAGCAGGAAAGAGGACATATGGCATACTTTTGAACATTAGAGTACAGGAAAGGCATAGATTTTAGAAACCCATAAAAAAAAATTTAAAATGTAAATTTGAATAAAAAAAAATGATTCGATGGACAGCCAGTACACCTCTTTCTCCTTAGGCCTTTCTATAAGAGGGTCCTGGACCCTCAAAAAAAACACCAGCAGGAAAGAGGACGTATGGCATCCTTTTGAACAATAGAGTACAGGTACAGCATTGATTTTACAAACCCAGAGATCATTTTGGTCAATTGTTAAATAGAAAAATAAAAATGAGTGGCCAACCAGTACACCTCTTTCTCCTTAGGCCTTTTTATAAGATGGTCCTGGACACTCAAAAAAAACACCAGCAGGAAAGAGGACGTATGGCATCCTTTTGAACAATAGAGTACAGGTACGGCATTGATTTTACAAAACCAGAGATAATTTAGGTCAAATGAGAAATAGAAAATAAAAATGAGTGGACACCCAGTACACCTCTTTCACCTTAGGCCTTTTTATAAGAGTGTCCAGGACCCTCAAACAAAATACCAGCAGGAAAGAGAACATATGGCATACTTTGGAACAATAGAGTACTGGTACGGCATTGATTTGTGAAACCCACAGATAATTGTTTGTAAAAGTGAAATAGCACCAAAAACCATGCTTGGACTCCCACTCCAGGTCGTTCACCTTCAGCTTTTTTATAAGAGGGTCCAGCACCCTCAACAGAAACAACTGCAGGAAACACCACCACATATGCCATCCTTTTGCACAAGCGAGTACAGGTATGGCATCCATTTTAGAAACCCAAAGATAATTGAGAGGAACCAGGAACATTTTTATAAAAACTGGATGGGGCAACCATTACTACAGGTCGTTCTCCTTCAGCCTTTTTATATCATGGGCCACGACCCGCAACAGGCACAACAGCATGAAACAAAACATATTCCACCCTTTTGCACAATAGAGTACAGGTATGTCATAGATGGAACACGGAGATAATTTAGATCAACCAAGAGACGGATAAAGATGCTTGGTCGGTCCTACTCTTTCAAATTTGTTGCATTTTGCGTTCAATTGAATGGTCCACTGGATATGAGTGGTGTGTAAAGTTGTACAATTCGTAACAGTTTAATCACTAGTGCCTTATTTTTTTTATTTGAGTTTTGTACCCACAGAGATGCAGCAGAGGCCAGAAAAATTAGGAATGTACAAATGACTGAAACATTGGGGTATTGTTGGAGCAACTGCTGTAGCAGCGGCCAGAAAAATCGATGTTTGTAAAACATTTATAAAGTGCCCTAAAAGCTTGTGGCTTGAACACTAGTTGTTGGCGGATAAGTCAAGCAAGTCCTCCGTCTTTATAACAAACAAAAAAAAGGCCAGCCTGTGTACCAGTTGTAGCCCAAGGCAGCTCATATCATCATCAGTAGTTTTTTATTCAAATGTATCGCCCAATGTCAGTCCCTTCGGGATCCAGCCCTCATTCATTTTTATAAAAGTGAGATAGTCAAGGCTTTTTTGACCTAGGCGACTTCTCTTCTCAGTGACAAAACCTCCTGCTGCACTTAAAGTCCTTTCGGACAGGACACTTGAAGCGGGACAGGCCAGAAGTTCCATTGCAAATTGGGATAGCTCAGGCCACAAGTCCAGCCTGCACACCCAGTAGTCAAGGGGTCCATCGCTCCTGAGAGTGTCGAGATCCGCAATTAAAGCTAGGTAGTCTGCTACCTGTCGGTTGAGTCTTTCTCTAAGGCTGGATCCCGAAAGGCTCTGATGGTGCATGGGAGTTAAAAAGGTACGCATGTCCTCCATCAACAAGACGTCAGGAAAGCGCCCGGTCCTTGCCGCCGTGGTCGTGGGAGGAGGAGGATTAATTTCATCTCTTCCCCTGTTACATTCCCGTGGTGCTGTGACATCACCCTTATACGCTGTATAAAGCATAGTTTTTAATTTATTATGAAAATGCTCCATCCTTTCCGACTTGCGGGAATTTGGTAACATTTCAGGCACTTTATGCTTATACCAGTTGTCGAGGAGCGTGGACACCCAGTACAGGTCGTTCTCCTTCAGCTTTTTTATACGAGGGTCCCTCAACAGGCACGACAGCATGAAAGAACCCATTTGAACAAGGTTGGATGCTGAGCTAATCATGTCGCGTTCCTCCTCCTCACTGATCTCACTGATGGTATCTTCTTCCCCCCAGCCACGTACAACACCATGGGTACCAGAGAGGTGACAACAACTAGCACCCTGGGATGACTGTTGTGCTCGGTCTTCCTCCTCCTCATCCTCCCCAAAGCCACATTCCTCCTCTGACTCCTCTTCCTCACAATCCTCTTCCTGCGTTGCCGCAGGTCCAGCAAGCAATGCTGATTCGGCTGTTTGTGGGGGTGATGGACACCACAACTCTTCCTCTTCACGCTCATCTACTGCCTGATCCAGCACTCTTCGCAGGGCACGCTCCAGGAAGAAAACAAATGGTATGATGTCGCTGATGGTGCCTTCGGTGCGACTGACAAGGTTTGTCACCTCCTCAAAAGGACGCATGAGCCTACAGGCATTGCGCATGAGCATCCAGTAATTTGGCAAAAATATCCCCAGCTCCCCAGAGGCTGTCCTAGCACCCCGGTCATACAAATACTCATTAACAGCTTTTTCTTGTTGGAGCAGGCGGTCAAACATTAGGAGTGTTGAATTCCACCGTGTCGGGCTGTCGCAAATCAAGCACCTCACTGGCAGGTTGTTTCGATGCTGGATATCAGACAAGTGCGCCATGGCCATGTAGGAACGCCTGAAATGGCCACACACCTTCCTGGCCTGCTTCAGGACGTCCTGTAAGCCTGGGAACTTATGGACAAATCGTTGTACAATCAGATTACACACATGTGCCATGCACGGCACATGTGTCAACTTGCCCAATTTCAATGCCGCCACCAAATTACTTCCATTGTCAGAAACAACCTTGCCAATCTCCAGTTGGTGCGGAGTCAGCCACTGATCCACCTGTGCGTTCAGGGCAGTCAGGAGTGCTGGTGCGGTGTGACTCTCCGCTTTCAGGCAAGTCAACCCCAAGACGGCGTGACACTGCCGTACCCGGGATGTAGCATAGTACCTGGGGAGCTGGGGGGGTGCCATAGATGTGGAGCAAGACGCAGAAGTTGAAGAGGACTCAGCCAAGGAAGAGGTTATGGAAGAGGATGGAGTAGGAGGAGTAGAGGAGGTAGCAGCAGGCCTGCCTGCAAGTCGTGGCGGTGTCACCAACTCTTCTGCAGAGCCACGCATTCCATGCTTGTCAGAAGTCAGCAGGTTTACCCAATGCGCAGTGTAGGTGATATACCTGCCCTGACCATGCTTTGCAGACCAGCTATCCGTGGTCATATGGACCCTTGCCCCAACGCTGTGTGCCAGACATGCCATAACTTTCTTTCTCACAACAGAGTACAGGTTTGGGATTGTCTTTTGTGAAAATAAATTTCTGCCAGGTACCTTCCACTGCGGTGTCCCAATAGATACAAATTTTTTGAAAGCATCAGACTCCACCAGCTTGTATGGTAAAAGCTGGCGGGCTAAGAGTTCAGACAAGCCAGCTGTCAGACGTCGGGCAAGGGGGTGACTTTGAGAAATTGGCTTCTTACGCTCAAACATGTCCTTGACAGACACCTGACTGTGGGCAGATGACCAGGAACTGCTACGTAAGAGAGACTGAGTGGAGGATGGTTGAGAGGGGGCAAGGAGGACAGCACTGGTTGACATGGCTGAAGATGCTGGAGCAGGAGGAGGAGGGCGGCTTTCACTTTGTGTGCTGCTTCTACTCATGTGTTCTTCCCATCGGCCTTTGTGATGGAAGACCATGTGCCTTCGCAAAGCAGTTGTACCTAGGTGGGTGTTGGACTTCCCACGACTCAGTTTCTTTTGGCACAGGTTGCAAATGCCATCACTGTTGTCAGAGGCAGACACACAAAAAAAATGCCATACTGCTGAGCTCTGTGATGACGGCATTCTGGTAGTGGCAACAGCATGCGTTGATGGGCGTCGGCGGGCTGTCTGGCTGACCCCTGGTGACGATGCATGCTGTCTGACTGTGCCACTAGCTCCTTGAGACGACCTCCCCGTGCTTCCAAATCGTCTCCTCCTCCTCCTCCTCTCTGTCTCCCCATCTGAACTTTCCCCCTCTTCTTCTTCTCTTCTAGCAGGCACCCACGTGACATCCACCGACACATCATCATCAACCACTTCACTTGTATCTGAAACATCAAGAAAGGAAGCAGCAGCGGGTACAACATCACCATCATCATCACACCGTACCTCCATGTCGGTAATGCTGCCTGACTGAGACTGATCACTATTATCTACATCCTCTGTCAATGATGGTTGCGCATCACTAATTTCTTCAAAATGATGTGTCAATAACTCCTGTGACAGATCAAGTGAAGCGGCTGTGGTGCTAGTGTTGGTGGTGGCGACAGGTGGCGGAGTGTCACTGGTCACTTGAGACCTGCCCAAAGCACAGCTGGACTTAGATGGTGCGTCAAGGTTAGGAGGACTAGCAGCGGAAGCTGAAGAAGATTGGGTTTCCTGTGTTAGCCATTCAACTAGGTCCTCCTCAGAAGTTTTTGCATCCCCCCTGGCACCCGGTGTCTGAACAATGTGCATATTTGTAGGGTCTAAAGGAATCACAGCACCACGACCACGACCACGGAACCTGCGGGGTGGCCTGCCTCTGCCTGTCATTTTTTTTTAAATGGACACTAACAATACTATTACACCAATTGAGTGGTGGCACTGTGAAAGTGGGCACAGTACACGCTGTGAGACTGACAACAACAAAAAAGACAGATGTTTTAAAAATCACAAATTGTTAATTTTTTAAATATTACTAGTACTGTGGCAACAAATATGATTGTTTGGCACTATTTGGCAAATGAGCCTGTCTGGCACACACGCTGGGAGAAAGGAAACTGCAATTCAATGGCACTAGGAGACTGAAGAATCACAGTCAAAACAGTTATGATTAACAAAAATTCCAATCCTGTTACAATAAATATGAGTGGTGGCACTAATTGGCTAGTTGGGACTGGCACACAGGCAGGCAGGCAGGAGGAAAATGCAATTCAAGGGCACTAGTAGACTGCAGATTGACAGTCAAAACAGTGTTGATTGACAAATTTTGCAATACTGTTAAAAGAAATATGATTGCTAGCACTAATTGGATAGTTGGGCCTGGCACACAGGCTGGCAGGCAGTAGAAAAGTGCAATTCAATGGCACAAGCAAAATGAGGATTAAGATCAACCATCAAGATTTATTTTATTTAAATTAGTAACTATACTGTGACAACAATTAGGATTGGTGTAAATAGTTGGCAAGACGGCCTGGCACAAAAGGATGGCAGGCAGGAGGGAGATGCAATTCAAGGACACTAGGAGACTGATTAATGACAGTCAAAACAGTGATGATTGACAATTTTTGCAATACTGTTAAAAGAAATATGATTGCTGACAACAATTGGCTAGGTGGGCCTGGCTCACAGCAGGCTGCAAGGCAGGAGGAAAGTGCTATTCAATGGCACCAGCAAACTGACGATTCAAATCACAGCAACTATTACCAAAAATTTTAATTTTTAATTATGAGAATACTGTCACAACAAATATGATTGGTGTAAATATTTTTTAAGTAGGCCTGGCACACAGGCTTGGAAGGCTGTAGAAAAGTGCAATTCAAAGGCACGAGCAAACTGAGGGTTAAGATCATCAACAATAAAGATTTTTTTTATTTTAATTAGTAACTATACTGTGACAAAAAAATAGGATTGGTGTAAATAGTTGGCAAGACGGCCTGGCACAAAAGGATGGCAGGCAGGAGGGAGATGCAATTCAAGGACACTAGGAGACTGATTACTGACAGTGTAAACAGTGATGATTGACAATTTTTGCAATACTGTTAACAGAAATATGATTGCTGACAACAATTGGCTAGGTGGGGGCCTGGCTTAAAGCAGGCTGCAAGGGAGGAGGAAAGTGCGTTTCAATGGCACCAGCAAACTGACGATTCAAATCACAGCAACTATTACCAAAAATTTTAATTTTTAATTATTAGAATACTGTCACAACAAATATGATTGGTGTAAATATTTTTTAAGTAGGCCTGGCACACAGGCTTGGAAGGCTGTAGAAAAGTGCAATTCAAAGGCACGAGCAAACTGAGGGTTAAGATCATCAACAATAAAGATTTTTTTTATTATAATTAGTAACTATACTGTGACAAAAAATTAGGATTGGTGTAAATAGTTGGCAAGACGGCCTGGCACAAAAGGATGGCAGGCAGGAGGGAGATGCAATGAATCAAGGACACTAGGAGACTGATTACTGACAGTCTAAACAGTGATGATTGACAATTTTTGCAATACTGTTAACAGAAATATGATTGCTGACAACAATTGGCTAGGTGGGGGCCTGGCTCACAGCAGGCTGCAAGGCAGGAGGAAAGTGCGTTTCAATGGCACCAGCAAACTGACGATTCAAATCACAGCAACTATTACCAAAAATTTTTATTTTTAATTATTAGAATACTGTGACAACAAATATGATTGGTGTAAATATTTTTTAAGTAGGCCTGGCACACAGGCTTGGAAGGCTGTAGAAAACTGAATTCAAAGGCACGAGCAAACTGAGGGTTAAGATCATCAACAATAAAGATTTTTTTAATTATAATTAGTAACTATACTGTGACAAAAAATTAGGATTGGTGTAAATAGTTGGCAAGACGGCCTGGCACAAAAGGATGGCAGGCAGGAGGGAGATGCAATTCAAGGACACTAGGAGACTGATTACTGACAGTCTAAACAGTGATGATTGACAATTTTTGCAATACTGTTAACAGAAATATGATTGCTGACAACAATTGGCTAGGTGGGGGCCTGGCTCATAGCAGGCTGCAAGGCAGGAGGAAAGTGCGTTTGAGAGGGGGCAAGGAGGACAGCACTGGTTGACATGGCTGAAGATGCTGGAGCAGGAGGAGGAGGGCGGCTTTCACTTTGTGTGCTGCTTCTACTCATGTGTTCTTCCCATCGGCCTTTGTGATGGAAGACCATGTGCCTTCGCAAAGCAGTTGTACCTAGGTGGGTGTTGGACTTCCCACGACTCAGTTTCTTTTGGCACAGGTTGCAAATGCCATCACTGTTGTCAGAGGCAGACACACAAAAAAAATGCCACACTGCTGAGCTCTGTGATGACGGCATTCTGGTGGTGGCAACAGCATGCGTTGATGGGCGTTGGCGGGCTGTCTGGCTGACCCCTGGTGACGATGCATGCTGTCTGACTGTGCCACTAGCTCCTTGAGACGACCTCCCCATGCTTCCAAATCGTCTCCTCCTCCTCCTCTCTGTCTCCCCATGTGAACTTTCCCCCTCTTCTTCTTCTCTTCTAGCAGGCACCCACGTGACATCCACCGACACATCATCATCAACCACTTCACTTGTATCTGAAACATCAAGAAAGGAAGCAGCAGCGGGTACAACATCACCATCATCATCACACCGTACCTCCATGTCGGTAATGCTGCCTGACTGAGACTGATCACTATTATCTACATCCTCTGTCAATGATGGTTGCGCATCACTAATTTCTTCAAAATGATGTGTCAATAACTCCTGTGACAGATCAAGTGAAGCGGCTGTGGTGCTAGTGTTGGTGGTGGCGACAGGTGGCGGAGTGTCACTGGTCACTTGAGACCTGCCCAAAGCACAGCTGGACTTAGATGGTGCGTCAAGGTTAGGAGGACTAGCAGCGGAAGCTGAAGAAGATTGGGTTTCCTGTGTTAGCCATTCAACTAGGTCCTCCTCAGAAGTTTTTGCATCCCCCCTGGCACCCGGTGTCTGAACAATGTGCATATTTGTAGGGTCTAAAGGAATCACAGCACCACGACCACGACCACGGAACCTGCGGGGTGGCCTGCCTCTGCCTGTCATTTTTTTTTAAATGGACACTAACAATACTATTACACCAATTGAGTGGTGGCACTGTGAAAGTGGGCACAGTACACGCTGTGAGACTGACAACAACAAAAAAGACAGATGTTTTAAAAATCACAAATTGTTAATTTTTTAAATATTACTAGTACTGTGGCAACAAATATGATTGTTTGGCACTATTTGGCAAATGAGCCTGTCTGGCACACACGCTGGGAGAAAGGAAACTGCAATTCAATGGCACTAGGAGACTGAAGAATCACAGTCAAAACAGTTATGATTAACAAAAATTCCAATCCTGTTACAATAAATATGAGTGGTGGCACTAATTGGCTAGTTGGGACTGGCACACAGGCAGGCAGGCAGGCAGGAGGAAAATGCAATTCAAGGGCACTAGTAGACTGCAGATTGACAGTCAAAACAGTGTTGATTGACAAATTTTGCAATACTGTTAAAAGAAATATGATTGCTAGCACTAATTGGATAGTTGGGCCTGGCACACAGGCTGGCAGGCAGTAGAAAAGTGCAATTCAATGGCACAAGCAAAATGAGGATTAAGATCAACCATCAAGATTTATTTTATTTAAATTAGTAACTATACTGTGACAACAATTAGGATTGGTGTAAATAGTTGGCAAGACGGCCTGGCACAAAAGGATGGCAGGCAGGAGGGAGATGCAATTCAAGGACACTAGGAGACTGATTAATGACAGTCAAAACAGTGATGATTGACAATTTTTGCAATACTGTTAAAAGAAATATGATTGCTGACAACAATTGGCTAGGTGGGCCTGGCTCACAGCAGGCTGCAAGGCAGGAGGAAAGTGCTATTCAATGGCACCAGCAAACTGACGATTCAAATCACAGCAACTATTACCAAAAATTTTAATTTTTAATTATTAGAATACTGTCACAACAAATATGATTGGTGTAAATATTTTTTAAGTAGGCCTGGCACACAGGCTTGGAAGGCTGTAGAAAACTGAATTCAAAGGCACGAGCAAACTGAGGGTTAAGATCATCAACAATAAAGATTTTTTTAATTATAATTAGTAACTATACTGTGACAAAAAATTAGGATTGGTGTAAATAGTTGGCAAGACGGCCTGGCACAAAAGGATGGCAGGCAGGAGGGAGATGCAATTCAAGGACACTAGGAGACTGATTACTGACAGTCTAAACAGTGATGATTGACAATTTTTGCAATACTGTTAACAGAAATATGATTGCTGACAACAATTGGCTAGGTGGGGGCCTGGCTCATAGCAGGCTGCAAGGCAGGAGGAAAGTGCGTTTGAGAGGGGGCAAGGAGGACAGCACTGGTTGACATGGCTGAAGATGCTGGAGCAGGAGGAGGAGGGCGGCTTTCACTTTGTGTGCTGCTTCTACTCATGTGTTCTTCCCATCGGCCTTTGTGATGGAAGACCATGTGCCTTCGCAAAGCAGTTGTACCTAGGTGGGTGTTGGACTTCCCACGACTCAGTTTCTTTTGGCACAGGTTGCAAATGCCATCACTGTTGTCAGAGGCAGACACACAAAAAAAATGCCACACTGCTGAGCTCTGTGATGACGGCATTCTGGTGGTGGCAACAGCATGCGTTGATGGGCGTTGGCGGGCTGTCTGGCTGACCCCTGGTGACGATGCATGCTGTCTGACTGTGCCACTAGCTCCTTGAGACGACCTCCCCATGCTTCCAAATCGTCTCCTCCTCCTCCTCTCTGTCTCCCCATGTGAACTTTCCCCCTCTTCTTCTTCTCTTCTAGCAGGCACCCACGTGACATCCACCGACACATCATCATCAACCACTTCACTTGTATCTGAAACATCAAGAAAGGAAGCAGCAGCGGGTACAACATCACCATCATCATCACACCGTACCTCTATGTCGGTAATGCTGCCTGACTGAGACTGATCACTATTATCTACATCCTCTGTCAATGATGGTTGCGCATCACTAATTTCTTCAAAATGATGTGTCAATAACTCCTGTGACAGATCAAGTGAAGCGGCTGTGGTGCTAGTGTTGGTGGTGGCGACAGGTGGCGGAGTGTCACTGGTCACTTGAGACCTGCCCAAAGCACAGCTGGACTTAGATGGTGCGTCAAGGTTAGGAGGACTAGCAGCGGAAGCTGAAGAAGATTGGGTTTCCTGTGTTAGCCATTCAACTAGGTCCTCCTCAGAAGTTTTTGCATCCCCCCTGGCACCCGGTGTCTGAACAATGTGCATATTTGTAGGGTCTAAAGGAATCACAGCACCACGACCACGACCACGGAACCTGCGGGGTGGCCTGCCTCTGCCTGTCATTTTTTTTTAAATGGACACTAACAATACTATTACACCAATTGAGTGGTGGCACTGTGAAAGTGGGCACAGTACACGCTGTGAGACTGACAACAACAAAAAAGACAGATGTTTTAAAAATCACAAATTGTTAATTTTTTAAATATTACTAGTACTGTGGCAACAAATATGATTGTTTGGCACTATTTGGCAAATGAGCCTGTCTGGCACACACGCTGGGAGAAAGGAAACTGCAATTCAATGGCACTAGGAGACTGAAGAATCACAGTCAAAACAGTTATGATTAACAAAAATTCCAATCCTGTTACAATAAATATGAGTGGTGGCACTAATTGGCTAGTTGGGACTGGCACACAGGCAGGCAGGCAGGCAGGAGGAAAATGCAATTCAAGGGCACTAGTAGACTGCAGATTGACAGTCAAAACAGTGTTGATTGACAAATTTTGCAATACTGTTAAAAGAAATATGATTGCTAGCACTAATTGGATAGTTGGGCCTGGCACACAGGCTGGCAGGCAGTAGAAAAGTGCAATTCAATGGCACAAGCAAAATGAGGATTAAGATCAACCATCAAGATTTATTTTATTTAAATTAGTAACTATACTGTGACAACAATTAGGATTGGTGTAAATAGTTGGCAAGACGGCCTGGCACAAAAGGATGGCAGGCAGGAGGGAGATGCAATTCAAGGACACTAGGAGACTGATTAATGACAGTCAAAACAGTGATGATTGACAATTTTTGCAATACTGTTAAAAGAAATATGATTGCTGACAACAATTGGCTAGGTGGGCCTGGCTCACAGCAGGCTGCAAGGCAGGAGGAAAGTGCTATTCAATGGCACCAGCAAACTGACGATTCAAATCACAGCAACTATTACCAAAAATTTTAATTTTTAATTATTAGAATACTGTCACAACAAATATGATTGGTGTAAATATTTTTTAAGTAGGCCTGGCACACAGGCTTGGAAGGCTGTAGAAAACTGAATTCAAAGGCACGAGCAAACTGAGGGTTAAGATCATCAACAATAAAGATTTTTTTAATTATAATTAGTAACTATACTGTGACAAAAAATTAGGATTGGTGTAAATAGTTGGCAAGACGGCCTGGCACAAAAGGATGGCAGGCAGGAGGGAGATGCAATTCAAGGACACTAGGAGACTGATTACTGACAGTCTAAACAGTGATGATTGACAATTTTTGCAATACTGTTAACAGAAATATGATTGCTGACAACAATTGGCTAGGTGAGGGCCTGGCTCATAGCAGGCTGCAAGGCAGGAGGAAAGTGCGTTTGAGAGGGGGCAAGGAGGACAGCACTGGTTGACATGGCTGAAGATGCTGGAGCAGGAGGAGGAGGGCGGCTTTCACTTTGTGTGCTGCTTCTACTCATGTGTTCTTCCCATCGGCCTTTGTGATGGAAGACCATGTGCCTTCGCAAAGCAGTTGTACCTAGGTGGGTGTTGGACTTCCCACGACTCAGTTTCTTTTGGCACAGGTTGCAAATGCCATCACTGTTGTCAGAGGCAGACACACAAAAAAAATGCCACACTGCTGAGCTCTGTGATGACGGCATTCTGGTGGTGGCAACAGCATGCGTTGATGGGCGTTGGCGGGCTGTCTGGCTGACCCCTGGTGACGATGCATGCTGTCTGACTGTGCCACTAGCTCCTTGAGACGACCTCCCCATGCTTCCAAATCGTCTCCTCCTCCTCCTCTCTGTCTCCCCATGTGAACTTTCCCCCCTCTTCTTCTTCTCTTCTAGCAGGCACCCACGTGACATCCACCGACACATCATCATCAACCACTTCACTTGTATCTGAAACATCAAGAAAGGAAGCAGCAGCGGGTACAACATCACCATCATCATCACACCGTACCTCCATGTCGGTAATGCTGCCTGACTGAGACTGATCACTATTATCTACATCCTCTGTCAATGATGATTGCGCATCACTAATTTCTTCAAAATGATGTGTCAATAACTCCTGTGACAGATCAAGTGAAGCGGCTGTGGTGCTAGTGTTGGTGGTGGCGACAGGTGGCGGAGTGTCACTGGTCACTTGAGACCTGCCCAAAGCACAGCTGGACTTAGATGGTGCGTCAAGGTTAGGAGGACTAGCAGCGGAAGCTGAAGAAGATTGGGTTTCCTGTGTTAGCCATTCAACTAGGTCCTCCTCAGAAGTTTTTGCATCCCCCCTGGCACCCGGTGTCTGAACAATGTGCATATTTGTAGGGTCTAAAGGAATCACAGCACCACGACCACGACCACGGAACCTGCGGGGTGGCCTGCCTCTGCCTGTCATTTTTTTTTAAATGGACACTAACAATACTATTACACCAATTGAGTGGTGGCACTGTGAAAGTGGGCACAGTACACGCTGTGAGACTGACAACAACAAAAAAGACAGATGTTTTAAAAATCACAAATTGTTAATTTTTTTAAATATTACTAGTACTGTGGCAACAAATATGATTGTTTGGCACTATTTGGCAAATGAGCCTGTCTGGCACACACGCTGGGAGAAAGGAAACTGCAATTCAATGGCACTAGGAGACTGAAGAATCACAGTCAAAACAGTTATGATTAACAAAAATTCCAATCCTGTTACAATAAATATGAGTGGTGGCACTAATTGGCTAGTTGGGACTGGCACACAGGCAGGCAGGCAGGAGGAAAATGCAATTCAAGGGCACTAGTAGACTGCAGATTGACAGTCAAAACAGTGTTGATTGACAAATTTTGCAATACTGTTAAAAGAAATATGATTGCTAGCACTAATTGGATAGTTGGGCCTGGCACACAGGCTGGCAGGCAGTAGAAAAGTGCAATTCAATGGCACAAGCAAAATGAGGATTAAGATCAACCATCAAGATTTATTTTATTTAAATTAGTAACTATACTGTGACAACAATTAGGATTGGTGTAAATAGTTGGCAAGACGGCCTGGCACAAAAGGATGGCAGGCAGGAGGGAGATGCAATTCAAGGACACTAGGAGACTGATTAATGACAGTCAAAACAGTGATGATTGACAATTTTTGCAATACTGTTAAAAGAAATATGATTGCTGACAACAATTGGCTAGGTGGGCCTGGCTCACAGCAGGCTGCAAGGCAGGAGGAAAGTGCTATTCAATGGCACCAGCAAACTGACGATTCAAATCACAGCAACTATTACCAAAAATTTTAATTTTTAATTATTAGAATACTGTCACAACAAATATGATTGGTGTAAATATTTTTTAAGTAGGCCTGGCACACAGGCTTGGAAGGCTGTAGAAAAGTGCAATTCAAAGGCACGAGCAAACTGAGGGTTAAGATCATCAACAATAAAGATTTTTTTTATTTTAATTAGTAACTATACTGTGACAAAAAAATAGGATTGGTGTAAATAGTTGGCAAGACGGCCTGGCACAAAAGGATGGCAGGCAGGAGGGAGATGCAATTCAAGGACACTAGGAGACTGATTACTGACAGTGTAAACAGTGATGATTGACAATTTTTGCAATACTGTTAACAGAAATATGATTGCTGACAACAATTGGCTAGGTGGGGGCCTGGCTTAAAGCAGGCTGCAAGGGAGGAGGAAAGTGCGTTTCAATGGCACCAGCAAACTGACGATTCAAATCACAGCAACTATTACCAAAAATTTTAATTTTTAATTATTAGAATACTGTCACAACAAATATGATTGGTGTAAATATTTTTTAAGTAGGCCTGGCACACAGGCTTGGAAGGCTGTAGAAAAGTGCAATTCAAAGGCACGAGCAAACTGAGGGTTAAGATCATCAACAATAAAGATTTTTTTTATTATAATTAGTAACTATACTGTGACAAAAAATTAGGATTGGTGTAAATAGTTGGCAAGACGGCCTGGCACAAAAGGATGGCAGGCAGGAGGGAGATGCAATGAATCAAGGACACTAGGAGACTGATTACTGACAGTCTAAACAGTGATGATTGACAATTTTTGCAATACTGTTAACAGAAATATGATTGCTGACAACAATTGGCTAGGTGGGGGCCTGGCTCACAGCAGGCTGCAAGGCAGGAGGAAAGTGCGTTTCAATGGCACCAGCAAACTGACGATTCAAATCACAGCAACTATTACCAAAATTTTTTATTTTTAATTATTAGAATACTGTGACAACAAATATGATTGGTGTAAATATTTTTTAAGTAGGCCTGGCACACAGGCTTGGAAGGCTGTAGAAAACTGAATTCAAAGGCACGAGCAAACTGAGGGTTAAGATCATCAACAATAAAGATTTTTTTAATTATAATTAGTAACTATACTGTGACAAAAAATTAGGATTGGTGTAAATAGTTGGCAAGACGGCCTGGCACAAAAGGATGGCAGGCAGGAGGGAGATGCAATTCAAGGACACTAGGAGACTGATTACTGACAGTCTAAACAGTGATGATTGACAATTTTTGCAATACTGTTAACAGAAATATGATTGCTGACAACAATTGGCTAGGTGGGGGCCTGGCTCATAGCAGGCTGCAAGGCAGGAGGAAAGTGCGTTTGAGAGGGGGCAAGGAGGACAGCACTGGTTGACATGGCTGAAGATGCTGGAGCAGGAGGAGGAGGGCGGCTTTCACTTTGTGTGCTGCTTCTACTCATGTGTTCTTCCCATCGGCCTTTGTGATGGAAGACCATGTGCCTTCGCAAAGCAGTTGTACCTAGGTGGGTGTTGGACTTCCCACGACTCAGTTTCTTTTGGCACAGGTTGCAAATGCCATCACTGTTGTCAGAGGCAGACACACAAAAAAAATGCCACACTGCTGAGCTCTGTGATGACGGCATTCTGGTGGTGGCAACAGCATGCGTTGATGGGCGTTGGCGGGCTGTCTGGCTGACCCCTGGTGACGATGCATGCTGTCTGACTGTGCCACTAGCTCCTTGAGACGACCTCCCCATGCTTCCAAATCGTCTCCTCCTCCTCCTCTCTGTCTCCCCATGTGAACTTTCCCCCTCTTCTTCTTCTCTTCTAGCAGGCACCCACGTGACATCCACCGACACATCATCATCAACCACTTCACTTGTATCTGAAACATCAAGAAAGGAAGCAGCAGCGGGTACAACATCACCATCATCATCACACCGTACCTCCATGTCGGTAATGCTGCCTGACTGAGACTGATCACTATTATCTACATCCTCTGTCAATGATGGTTGCGCATCACTAATTTCTTCAAAATGATGTGTCAATAACTCCTGTGACAGATCAAGTGAAGCGGCTGTGGTGCTAGTGTTGGTGGTGGCGACAGGTGGCGGAGTGTCACTGGTCACTTGAGACCTGCCCAAAGCACAGCTGGACTTAGATGGTGCGTCAAGGTTAGGAGGACTAGCAGCGGAAGCTGAAGAAGATTGGGTTTCCTGTGTTAGCCATTCAACTAGGTCCTCCTCAGAAGTTTTTGCATCCCCCCTGGCACCCGGTGTCTGAACAATGTGCATATTTGTAGGGTCTAAAGGAATCACAGCACCACGACCACGACCACGGAACCTGCGGGGTGGCCTGCCTCTGCCTGTCATTTTTTTTTAAATGGACACTAACAATACTATTACACCAATTGAGTGGTGGCACTGTGAAAGTGGGCACAGTACACGCTGTGAGACTGACAACAACAAAAAAGACAGATGTTTTAAAAATCACAAATTGTTAATTTTTTTAAATATTACTAGTACTGTGGCAACAAATATGATTGTTTGGCACTATTTGGCAAATGAGCCTGTCTGGCACACAAGCTGGGAGAAAGGAAACTGCAATTCAATGGCACTAGGAGACTGAAGAATCACAGTCAAAACAGTTATGATTAACAAAAATTCCAATCCTGTTACAATAAATATGAGTGGTGGCACTAATTGGCTAGTTGGGACTGGCACACAGGCAGGCAGGCAGGAGGAAAATGCAATTCAAGGGCACTAGTAGACTGCAGATTGACAGTCAAAACAGTGTTGATTGACAAATTTTGCAATACTGTTAAAAGAAATATGATTGCTAGCACTAATTGGATAGTTGGGCCTGGCACACAGGCTGGCAGGCAGTAGAAAAGTGCAATTCAATGGCACAAGCAAAATGAGGATTAAGATCAACCATCAAGATTTATTTTATTTAAATTAGTAACTATACTGTGACAACAATTAGGATTGGTGTAAATAGTTGGCAAGACGGCCTGGCACAAAAGGATGGCAGGCAGGAGGGAGATGCAATTCAAGGACACTAGGAGACTGATTAATGACAGTCAAAACAGTGATGATTGACAATTTTTGCAATACTGTTAAAAGAAATATGATTGCTGACAACAATTGGCTAGGTGGGCCTGGCTCACAGCAGGCTGCAAGGCAGGAGGAAAGTGCTATTCAATGGCACCAGCAAACTGACGATTCAAATCACAGCAACTATTACCAAAAATTTTAATTTTTAATTATTAGAATACTGTCACAACAAATATGATTGGTGTAAATATTTTTTAAGTAGGCCTGGCACACAGGCTTGGAAGGCTGTAGAAAAGTGCAATTCAAAGGCACGAGCAAACTGAGGGTTAAGATCATCAACAATAAAGATTTTTTTTATTTTAATTAGTAACTATACTGTGACAAAAAAATAGGATTGGTGTAAATAGTTGGCAAGACGGCCTGGCACAAAAGGATGGCAGGCAGGAGGGAGATGCAATTCAAGGACACTAGGAGACTGATTACTGACAGTGTAAACAGTGATGATTGACAATTTTTGCAATACTGTTAACAGAAATATGATTGCTGACAACAATTGGCTAGGTGGGGGCCTGGCTTAAAGCAGGCTGCAAGGGAGGAGGAAAGTGCGTTTCAATGGCACCAGCAAACTGACGATTCAAATCACAGCAACTATTACCAAAAATTTTAATTTTTAATTATTAGAATACTGTCACAACAAATATGATTGGTGTAAATATTTTTTAAGTAGGCCTGGCACACAGGCTTGGAAGGCTGTAGAAAAGTGCAATTCAAAGGCACGAGCAAACTGAGGGTTAAGATCATCAACAATAAAGATTTTTTTTATTATAATTAGTAACTATATTGTGACAAAAAATTAGGATTGGTGTAAATAGTTGGCAAGACGGCCTGGCACAAAAGGATGGCAGGCAGGAGGGAGATGCAATGAATCAAGGACACTAGGAGACTGATTACTGACAGTCTAAACAGTGATGATTGACAATTTTTGCAATACTGTTAACAGAAATATGATTGCTGACAACAATTGGCTAGGTGGGGGCCTGGCTCACAGCAGGCTGCAAGGCAGGAGGAAAGTGCGTTTCAATGGCACCAGCAAACTGATGATTCAAATCACAGCAACTATTACCAAAAATTTTAATTTTTAATTATTAGAATACTGTGACAACAAATATGATTGGTGTAAATATTTTTTAAGTAGGCCTGGCACACAGGCTTGGAAGGCTGTAGAAAACTGAATTCAAAGGCACGAGCAAACTGAGGGTTAAGATCATCAACAATAAAGATTTTTTTAATTATAATTAGTAACTATACTGTGACAAAAAATTAGGATTGGTGTAAATAGTTGGCAAGACGGCCTGGCACAAAAGGATGGCAGGCAGGAGGGAGATGCAATTCAAGGACACTAGGAGACTGATTACTGACAGTCTAAACAGTGATGATTGACAATTTTTGCAATACTGTTAACAGAAATATGATTGCTGACAACAATTGGCTAGGTGGGGGCCTGGCTCACAGCAGGCTGCAAGGCAGGAGGAAAGTGCGTTTCATTGGCACCAGCAAACTGACGATTCAAATCACAGCAACTATTACCAAAAATTTTAATTTTTAATTATTCGAATACTGTGACAACAAATATGATTGGTGTAAATATTTTTTAAGTAGGCCTGGCACACAGGCTTGGAAGGCTGTAGAAAAGTGCAATTCAAAGGCACGAGCAAACTGAGGGTTAAGATCATCAACAATAAATATTTTTTTAATTAGTAACTATACTGTGACAAAAAATTAGGATTGGTGTAAATAGTTGGCAAGACGGCCTGGCACAAAAGGATGGCAGGCAGGAGGGAGATGCAATTCAAGGACACTAGGAGACTGATTACTGACAGTGTAAACAGTGATGATTGACAATTTTTGCAATACTGTTAACAGAAATATGATTGCTGACAACAATTGGCTAGGTGGGGGCCTGGCTCACAGCAGGCTGCAAGGCAGGAGGAAAGTGCGTTTCATTGGCACCAGCAAACTGACGATTCAAATCACAGCAACTATTAACAAAAATTTTAATTTTTAATTATTAGAATACTGTGACAACAAATATGATTGGTGTAAATATTTTTTAAGTAGGCCTGGCACACAGGCTTGGAAGGCTGTAGAAAAGTGCAATTCAAAGGCACGAGCAAACTGAGGGTTAAGATCATCAACAATAAAGATTTTTTTAATTTTAATTAGTAACTATACTGTGACAAAAAATTAGGATTGGTGTAAATAGTTGGCAAGACGGCCTGGCACAAAAGTATGGCAGGCAGGAGGGAGATGCAATTCAAGGACACTAGGAGACTGATTACTGACAGTGTAAACAGTGATGATTGACAATTTTTGCAATACTGTTAACAGAAATATGATTGCTGACAACAATTGGCTAGGTGGGGGCCTGGCTCACAGCAGGCTGCAAGGCAGGAGGAAAGTGCGTTTCAATGGCACCAGCAAACTGACGATTCAAATCACAGCAACTATTACCAAAAATTTTAATTTTTAATTATTAGAATACTGTGACAACAAATATGATTGGTGTAAATATTTTTTAAGTAGGCCTGGCACACAGGCTTGGAAGGCTGTAGAAAACTGAATTCAAAGGCACGAGCAAACTGAGGGTTAAGATCATCAACAATAAAGATTTTTTTAATTATAATTAGTAACTATACTGTGACAAAAAATTAGGATTGGTGTAAATAGTTGGCAAGACGGCCTGGCACAAAAGGATGGCAGGCAGGAGGGAGATGCAATTCAAGGACACTAGGAGACTGATTACTGACAGTCTAAACAGTGATGATTGACAATTTTTGCAATACTGTTAACAGAAATATGATTGCTGACAACAATTGGCTAGGTGGGGGCCTGGCTCACAGCAGGCTGCAAGGCAGGAGGAAAGTGCGTTTCATTGGCACCAGCACACTGACGATTCAAATCACAGCAACTATTACCAAAAATTTTAATTTTTAATTATTCGAATACTGTGACAACAAATATGATTGGTGTAAATATTTTTTAAGTAGGCCTGGCACACAGGCTTGGAAGGCTGTAGAAAAGTGCAATTCAAAGGCACGAGCAAACTGAGGGTTAAGATCATCAACAATAAAGATTTTTTTAATTAGTAACTATACTGTGACAAAAAATTAGGATTGGTGTAAATAGTTGGCAAGACGGCCTGGCACAAAAGGATGGCAGGCAGGAGGGAGATGCAATTCAAGGACACTAGGAGACTGATTACTGACAGTCTAAACAGTGATGATTGACAATTTTTGCAATACTGTTAACAGAAATATGATTGCTGACAACAATTGGCTAGGTGGGGGCCTGGCTCACAGCAGGCTGCAAGGCAGGAGGAAAGTGCGTTTCATTGGCACCAGCAAACTGACGATTCAAATCACAGCAACTATTAACAAAAATTTTAATTTTTAATTATTAGAATACTGTGACAACAAATATGATTGGTGTAAATATTTTTTAAGTAGGCCTGGCACACAGGCTTGGAAGGCTGTAGAAAAGTGCAATTCAAAGGCACGAGCAAACTGAGGGTTAAGATCATCAACAATAAAGATTTTTTTAATTTTAATTAGTAACTATACTGTGACAAAAAATTAGGATTGGTGTAAATAGTTGGCAAGACGGCCTGGCACAAAAGTATGGCAGGCAGGAGGGAGATGCAATTCAAGGACACTAGGAGACTGATTACTGACAGTGTAAACAGTGATGATTGACAATTTTTGCAATACTGTTAACAGAAATATGATTGCTGACAACAATTGGCTAGGTGGGGGCCTGGCTCACAGCAGGCTGCAAGGCAGGAGGAAAGTGCGTTTCAATGGCACCAGCAAACTGACGATTCAAATCACAGCAACTATTACCAAAAATTTTAATTTTTTATTATTAGAATACTGTGACAACAAATATGATTGGTGTAAATATTTTTTAAGTAGGCCTGGCACACAGGCTTGGAAGGCTGTAGAAAACTGAATTCAAAGGCACGAGCAAACTGAGGGTTAAGATCATCAACAATAAAGATTTTTTTAATTATAATTAGTAACTATACTGTGACAAAAAATTAGGATTGGTGTAAATAGTTGGCAAGACGGCCTGGCACAAAAGGATGGCAGGCAGGAGGGAGATGCAATTCAAGGACACTAGGAGACTGATTACTGACAGTGTAAACAGTGATGATTGACAATTTTTGCAATACTGTTAACAGAAATATGATTGCTGACAACAATTGGCTAGGTGGGGGCCTGGCTTAAAGCAGGCTGCAAGGGAGGAGGAAAGTGCGTTTCAATGGCACCAGCAAACTGACGATTCAAATCACAGCAACTATTACCAAAAATTTTAATTTTTAATTATTAGAATACTGTCACAACAAATATGATTGGTGTAAATATTTTTTAAGTAGGCCTGGCACACAGGCTTGGAAGGCTGTAGAAAAGTGCAATTCAAAGGCACGAGCAAACTGGGGGTTAAGATCATCAACAATAAAGATTTTTTTTATTATAATTAGTAACTATATTGTGACAAAAAATTAGGATTGGTGTAAATAGTTGGCAAGACGGCCTGGCACAAAAGGATGGCAGGCAGGAGGGAGATGCAATGAATCAAGGACACTAGGAGACTGATTACTGACAGTCTAAACAGTGATGATTGACAATTTTTGCAATACTGTTAACAGAAATATGATTGCTGACAACAATTGGCTAGGTGGGGGCCTGGCTCACAGCAGGCTGCAAGGCAGGAGGAAAGTGCGTTTCAATGGCACCAGCAAACTGACGATTCAAATCACAGCAACTATTACCAAAAATTTTAATTTTTAATTATTAGAATACTGTGACAACAAATATGATTGGTGTAAATATTTTTTAAGTAGGCCTGGCACACAGGCTTGGAAGGCTGTAGAAAACTGAATTCAAAGGCACGAGCAAACTGAGGGTTAAGATCATCAACAATAAAGATTTTTTTAATTATAATTAGTAACTATACTGTGACAAAAAATTAGGATTGGTGTAAATAGTTGGCAAGACGGCCTGGCACAAAAGGATGGCAGGCAGGAGGGAGATGCAATTCAAGGACACTAGGAGACTGATTACTGACAGTCTAAACAGTGATGATTGACAATTTTTGCAATACTGTTAACAGAAATATGATTGCTGACAACAATTGGCTAGGTGGGGGCCTGGCTCACAGCAGGCTGCAAGGCAGGAGGAAAGTGCGTTTCATTGGCACCAGCAAACTGACGATTCAAATCACAGCAACTATTACCAAAAATTTTAATTTTTAATTATTCGAATACTGTGACAACAAATATGATTGGTGTAAATATTTTTTAAGTAGGCCTGGCACACAGGCTTGGAAGGCTGTAGAAAAGTGCAATTCAAAGGCACGAGCAAACTGAGGGTTAAGATCATCAACAATAAAGATTTTTTTAATTAGTAACTATACTGTGACAAAAAATTAGGATTGGTGTAAATAGTTGGCAAGACGGCCTGGCACAAAAGGATGGCAGGCAGGAGGGAGATGCAATTCAAGGACACTAGGAGACTGATTACTGACAGTCTAAACAGTGATGATTGACAATTTTTGCAATACTGTTAACAGAAATATGATTGCTGACAACAATTGGCTAGGTGGGGGCCTGGCTCACAGCAGGCTGCAAGGCAGGAGGAAAGTGCGTTTCATTGGCACCAGCAAACTGACGATTCAAATCACAGCAACTATTAACAAAAATTTTAATTTTTAATTATTAGAATACTGTGACAACAAATATGATTGGTGTAAATATTTTTTAAGTAGGCCTGGCACACAGGCTTGGAAGGCTGTAGAAAAGTGCAATTCAAAGGCACGAGCAAACTGAGGGTTAAGATCATCAACAATAAAGATTTTTTTAATTTTAATTAGTAACTATACTGTGACAAAAAATTAGGATTGGTGTAAATAGTTGGCAAGACGGCCTGGCACAAAAGTATGGCAGGCAGGAGGGAGATGCAATTCAAGGACACTAGGAGACTGATTACTGACAGTGTAAACAGTGATGATTGACAATTTTTGCAATACTGTTAACAGAAATATGATTGCTGACAACAATTGGCTAGGTGGGGGCCTGGCTCACAGCAGGCTGCAAGGCAGGAGGAAAGTGCGTTTCAATGGCACCAGCAAACTGACGATTCAAATCACAGCAACTATTACCAAAAATTTTAATTTTTTATTATTAGAATACTGTGACAACAAATATGATTGGTGTAAATATTTTTTAAGTAGGCCTGGCACACAGGCTTGGAAGGCTGTAGAAAACTGAATTCAAAGGCACGAGCAAACTGAGGGTTAAGATCATCAACAATAAAGATTTTTTTAATTATAATTAGTAACTATACTGTGACAAAAAATTAGGATTGGTGTAAATAGTTGGCAAGACGGCCTGGCACAAAAGGATGGCAGGCAGGAGGGAGATGCAATTCAAGGACACTAGGAGACTGATTACTGACAGTCTAAACAGTGATGATTGACAATTTTTGCAATACTGTTAACAGAAATATGATTGCTGACAACAATTGGCTAGGTGGGGGCCTGGCTCACAGCAGGCTGCAAGGCAGAAGGAAAGTGCGTTTCATTGGCACCAGCAAACTGACGATTCAAATCACAGCAACTATTACCAAAAATTTAAATTTTTAATTATTAGAATACTGTGACAACAAATATGATTGGTGTAAATATTTTTTAAGTAGGCCTGGCACACAGGCTTGGAAGGCTGTAGAAAAGTGCAATTCAAAGGCACGAGCAAACTGAGGGTTAAGATCACCAACAATAAAGATTTTTTTAATTAGTAACTATACTGTGACAAAAAATTAGGATTGGTGTAAATAGTTGGCAAGACGGCCTGGCACAAAAGGATGGCAGGCAGGAGGGAGATGCAATTCAAGGACACTAGGAGACTGATTACTGACAGTCTAAACAGTGATGATTGACAATTTTTGCAATACTGTTAACAGAAATATGATTGCTGACAACAATTGGCTAGGTGGGGGCCTGGCTCACAGCAGGCTGCAAGGCAGGAGGAAATTGCGTTTCATTGGCACCAGCAAACTGACGATTCAAATCACAGCAACTATTAACAAACATTTTAATTTTTAATTATTAGAATACTGTCACAACAAATATGATTGGTGTAAATATTTTTTAAGTAGGCCTGGCACACAGGCTTGGAAGGCTGTAGAAAAGTGCAATTCAAAGGCACGAGCAAACTGAGGGTTAAGATCATCAACAATAAAGATTTTTTTAATTTTAATTAGTAACTATACTGTGACAAAAAATTAGGATTGGTGTAAATAGTTGGCAAGACGGCCTGGCACAAAAGGATGGCAGGCAGGAGGGAGATGCAATTCAAGGACACTAGGAGACTGATTACTGACAGTCTAAACAGTGATGATTGACAATTTTTGCAATACTGTTAACAGAAATATGATTGCTGACAACAATTGGCTAGGTGGGGGCCTGGCTCACAGCAGGCTGCAAGGCAGGAGGAAAGTGCGTTTCAATGGCACCAGCAAACTGACGATTCAAATCACAGCAACTATTACCAAAAATTTTAATTTTTAATTATTAGAATACTGTGACAACAAATATGATTGGTGTAAATATTTTTTAAGTAGGCCTGGCACACAGGCTTGGAAGGCTGTAGAAAACTGAATTCAAAGGCACGAGCAAACTGAGGGTTAAGATCATCAACAATAAAGATTTTTTTAATTATAATTAGTAACTATACTGTGACAAAAAATTAGGATTGGTGTAAATAGTTGGCAAGACGGCCTGGCACAAAAGGATGGCAGGCAGGAGGGAGATGCAATTCAAGGACACTAGGAGACTGATTACTGACAGTCTAAACAGTGATGATTGACAATTTTTGCAATACTGTTAACAGAAATATGATTGCTGACAACAATTGGCTAGGTGGGGGCCTGGCTCACAGCAGGCTGCAAGGCAGGAGGAAAGTGCGTTTCATTGGCACCAGCAAACTGACGATTCAAATCACAGCAACTATTACCAAAAATTTTAATTTTTAATTATTAGAATACTGTGACAACAAATATGATTGGTGTAAATATTTTTTAAGTAGGCCTGGCACACAGGCTTGGAAGGCTGTAGAAAAGTGCAATTCAAAGGCACGAGCAAACTGAGGGTTAAGATCATCAACAATAAAGATTTTTTTAATTAGTAACTATACTGTGACAAAAAATTAGGATTGGTGTAAATAGTTGGCAAGACGGCCTGGCACAAAAGGATGGCAGGCAGGAGGGAGATGCAATTCAAGGACACTAGGAGACTGATTACTGACAGTCTAAACAGTGATGATTGACAATTTTTGCAATACTGTTAACAGAAATATGATTGCTGACAACAATTGGCTAGGTGGGGGCCTGGCTCACAGCAGGCTGCAAGGCAGGAGGAAAGTGCGTTTCAATGGCACCAGCAAACTGACGATTCAAATCACAGCAACTATTAACAAAAATTTTAATTTTTAATTATTAGAATACTGTCACAAAAAATATGATTGGTGTAAATATTTTTTAAGTAGGCCTGGCACACAGGCTTGGAAGGCTGTAGAAAAGTGCAATTCAAAGGCACGAGCAAACTGAGGGTTAAGATCAACACTAAATTTTTTTTTAATTTAAATTAATAACTATACTGTCTGACTGTGACAACAATTATGATTGGTGTAAATAGTTGGCTAGACGACCTGGCACAAAAGGCTGGCAGTGGCAGGCAGGAGGTAAATGAAATTCAATGGCCCTAGGAGACTGAATATTTGCAGTCCAAAAAATTATGTTTTTTTATTTTTTATTACTGTTTCAAGAATTGTGATTGGTGCCACTAATTGGCTACTTGGGCCTGGCAGACAGGCTGGCAGATATGAGTCGTGGATGGTAGGTAGGGCAGTAATTTAACACAGTATGCTGTGTAAGTGACAAAAACACAGGACTGATAGAAAATTAAGTTACATTACACTAGCAAAATATTTTAAAATTTTAGATTTTAATATTAAAATTATGTTAAGAAGTGCAATGCACATATGACTCTATGAGTGGTCGCACTGGCTGGCTGCTACGTAGGGCAGCAATTATAACAACAGTATGCTGTGTAAGTCAGATAGACAGTTAGACACAGGCCTGATAGAAAATACAATTAGATTACACTAGCATAATGATTTAAATACTTTTTTTTGGAAATTTTAAGAAAAAGGTTAAGCACATACATATGAGTCGTGGCTGATAGCCTTGGAAGGGCAGCTATTAAAAACAGTAGGCTATGTATGTCGGATACACACACGCCTGATAGAAAATACTATTAGATTACACTAGAAAAATGATTGAAATTATTTTTTTGGGGGGGGAATTAAAAAAAGGTTAAACACATATGATTCGTGGCTCATAGACTAGGGAGGGCAGCAAGTAAACACAGTAGGCTCTCTATGTCAGCAAAACACACAGGCCGGATAGAAAATTAGATTTGATTAAACTAGCAAACAAATTAAACTTAAACTTTCTTTTTTTTTATATATTAAAATTAAGGTGAAAGAAAAATAGATACGAGTGCTGGGTGGCTGCCTGGCACAGACCAATTAACCAAAAGACTGAAAAAAAAGAGGTATATTAATGCTGAGTGAGCCTGACAGACACAGGCATGATAGTAAATGTAATTAGATTACACTAGGTGTTTTTTTTTTAAATTAAAAATAATGTTATTAACGGATATTAACACTGCTGGCTGCTGGCTGGCACAGAGCAATGAACCAGAGTATATGCTGTGTGACACTGGCCTGATAGAAAATGAAAAAAAATTACACTAGAAAAATAATTATATTTTTGGGTTAGTTAAATTTAAACTAATGTTGTTAGGGAGATATCAGTGGTGGCAGTAGTCACAGCATATGCTGTGAGCCTTAAACACACAGCTGAAAGCCAGGCAAATGCTAATAAAAAAAAACGAAAAAAAAAAAAAAAAACGGCACGAAATATAGCCCTAAAAAGGGCTTTTGGGGGTGCTGTGCTTGCAGCAGAGATGAGTGGAGTCCTTCTGGACTGTAAATACCCTAGCCTAGCTATGTTTTTCCTATTAATGTCAGGAGCAAAAACACAACACGTCCTCTCATTAAAAAAGCAAGGTCGTTATGAGTCTAAAATGGCGGATTCCGAGTAGCAGGGAGTGTCTGTGAGGGAGTGTCTGATGTTGATTGGCTCTAATGTGTCAGGCGGCTGTGACATAAAGGGTCAAAGTTTCCACAATGATGACACATAGGGGCGGATCGAACATCGCCATGTGTTCGCCCACAAACGCAAACGCGAACAACCTATGTTCGCTGTGAACCGTTCGCGGGCGAACAGTTCGGGACATCACTACTGGCCAGCAGCCTCTTAAAAGAATTACAGCTCATTCCACTAGAGCGGTAGCTTCCACATGGGCTTTTAAGAATGAGGCTTCTGTTGAACAGATTTGTAAGGCGGCGACTTGGTCTTCGCTTCATACTTTTTCTAAATTCTACAAATTTGATACTTTTGCTTCTTCGGAGGCTATTTTTGGGAGAAAGGTCTTACAGGCAGTGGTGCCTTCCGTTTAAGCGCCTGCCTTGTCCCTCCCTTCATCCGTGTCCTATAGCTTTGGTATTGGTATCCCACAAGTAATGAATGAATCCTTGGACTGGATACACCTTACAAGAGAAAACTAAATTTATGCTTACCTGATAAATTTATTTCTCTTGTGGTGTATCCAGTCCACGGCCTGCCCTGTAATTTTATGGCAGGTGTTTTTTATTTTTAAACTACAGTCACCACTGCACCCTATAGTTTCTCCTTTCTCTTGCTTGTCTTCGGTCGAATGACTGGGAGTGGCAGTTAGGGGAGGAACTATATAGACAGCTCTGCTGTGGGTGTCCTCTTGCAGCTTCCTGTTGGGAAGGAGAATATCCCCAAAAGTAATGGATGAGTCCGTGGACTGGATACACCACAAGAGAAATAAATTTATCAGGTAAGCATAAATTTTGTTTTTTTTAAACTGCTTGATTTTTATTTAAACTGCTTGGCTTTTATAACACTTATTAATAACTCTCCAATTATCTTTTTTAATATAGGAGTATGGTTTGTGCACATCTGTGCCTTATTGTGTTCATATACTAACTGTGTATACTAACTCACTGGTATACTAACCAATAATTTCCATTCATATGTTTTCCACTTGAATGCTTTTAAAAGAAAAAATCTTTTAATTATTTTCTTTTCTGGTATGTTAGAAAATAAATTTTAATCTCTGGTGCATTAAATAAATTTTATTTGTAATTATCCACCTAGCCTCATAAAAGAGATCCGCACATTTTTGATTTAGCTTTAGTGTAAAACCTTTACCTCTAACGCAGAAAGACTAGACTTTTTTCTATACACCTTCTCTGCTGGGACCAATTATGGAGATTTAGAAATAGGTCACCTGAGTGTTCAGCCAATGGCTGTCTGGAATATAAGTGTTCTGCATTTCCATTTATAACAGGACCTGAAAAACTTACAATTTCGGAATGAAATTACAGGAAAAGGGGACAAAATAAATAATGAAAGTATATTGCAGAGGTTTTTTTTATATATATACAATTTATCATTTTATGTTACCACCTCAAAGTGTTTGATGTCTCTTTATTAACTAATAAAATAAACAGGCGCATTTTTCATGCACTGTCTGCCAATAAGTTCTACAACAAACCTAACAAGTATTGATGAGTATACAGAATCAGAAAGTGCTTTACCAGCAGTACACGCAGGGCACAGTCTTCGTGAAGCAACTAATAAGGTCACTAGAGACCTGGATAGAATAACACATAATTGTGGCCTTGATTCCAAACTTTGTAAAATTCTTGTTCGATATGGGTGAAAAAGGATCTACCTTTATATTTATTTTTTTATTAAAAAGATGGCAACCTTACCAAGTCAACCACAGCCGAGTTTGATAGCTCAAAATGTGCAATCTCCATTTCCCACAACAGCGCCGTCAGCAACTGATAATAGCTGACATAATACTGAATCGATACACGAAAAAATACACCAGCGCGACCAGGATCCAAACCCAAATGACCAATTCTCACTCTAATTAAATCTTATTCCTATGGACTGCACAGCCAATCACAAACTGAACAACCCGACCCACATGCAGTTTTTTTGCACACCATAAAAACAGCAATGCAACGTTGGTTCACATAGGAGAAAGATGCAGGAGTAGGAAATGTGAGGTTTTATACATTTACTTGATGGTGATGAGTGTTCAGAATTGTTTCTTATTTGGCACAATTTTATTGTCAACAAAAATGGGCGTTTGCCTTGTTGGCAAGGGCAGCACCATCTTGTTTTTTGGGTCCAAACGTGCAGATCAGTGGTCGATATTGTTATTGTGACGATCTGTGGGTGTTTTTTTGGCATGTTTCTTTGGCTATTGACCTCAATGTATCCACTTAGTTGTCAGTATTTAGTCGATACTGTTTGGTTGGTTGGACTTTTATGGTTTTCAGATACGATTGTTATTATTCGCGTTGTAAGCATTCCATTCTGTAGCGGGAGACGTAAAACAACTGAGAAACGCACTTGACTAGAATCAACCTCAGAGTTCCTATTACTCTGTGATTGAGGAGCGGGGCTGTGTTACATGCAGACCAGGGAACATTTATTAAAGCAATAAGGCTGTGTAAATGTCTTGTCTATATATACATAGGGTTGCCACCTTTCTTGGAAGAAAATATCGGCCATGCTAATTAACATAAATTTGCATAAATAATTAAACAGCATTACTCAAAAACTAAAGCTGAAAGGACTGATTTTAAATGCTCATTTGTTTATAACTATTATTCATCACACTCAGAAGAAGTTTAACTTTGACAGGGGCTTTTTTCAATATATATTCTTTATTTTCTACATTGACATGAACCTTAAAAATAGCAGTCGTGTATATGGTACAGGAAACTGCTGCAGGTACTCACTGTGCTCCA
This sequence comes from Bombina bombina, assembly GCF_027579735.1. Classification (NCBI taxonomy): domain Eukaryota; kingdom Metazoa; phylum Chordata; class Amphibia; order Anura; family Bombinatoridae; genus Bombina; species Bombina bombina. Next base: position 136,582,875 of record NC_069503.1, read on the forward strand.
GGCTGCAGCACCATACAGGCCACAGTTCTGTTTATTTCACACCGTCTTGTTTCTTAATGTATCTAATTCAGCCGCCAACAACCGTAATTGTCTGTGTGTCACTGCTTTGTGTGCGGATATCTGTATGAAAACCATCACGCTGAAGAAGCCACTTCCATATTCATTGCGCTACACAACAACAATAAATTAGTAATTTCCTGTCTCACACATATTAGTTTTGTCTAGACTTGTGCAGCAGCGAATAATTTGCTTCGGATGATTCCTTAGGAACAAAAATGTGTTTTTCATATTATATGCTTGCTGCACTATTCACTATTTGTTTTGCTTAAAATTAAACTAATACGGAATATTCAGTAACATTTACATTTATTTGCTATAGCGAATCATGTCAACCCGGGGTATGATAAATCTACCCCTCAGTGCGGCAGATCTCAGAGCCTCCTTTAAAGGGGCTCTATGAAGAGGGGTCGGGATTAGCATGGCTCCCCCAGAGTGCTTTAGGCAAGTATTTTACCTTAAAGGGACATGAAACCCACATTTTTTCTTTCATGATTTAGAAAGAGAATGCAATTTTAAACATCTTTCTAATTTACTTCTATTGTCTAATTTGTTTTATTCTCTTGATATTCTTTGCTGGAAAGCATATCTAGATATGCTCAGTAGCTGCTGATTGGTTGCTGCACAAAGAAGCCTTGTGTGATTGGCTCACCCATGTGCATTGCTTTTTCTACAACTAAGGATATCTAAAAAATTAAGCAAAATAAATAATAGAAGTAAATTGTAATATTGTTTAAATTTGTATTCTCTATCCGAATCATGAAAGAAAGATTTTGGGTTTAGTGGCCCTTTAAAAAGCTAATTTAAAGGATAACAAATGTATACTAACAAATGTCATTACTATATATTAGTTTTCTTTACAATTATTGCATTTTTTTTAGATATTAGTTTCATTAAAACTAAACAAATATCGCTATTTTTGTTACAAATATGCATTTGTAATTAAATGAATGCACAAACCTGGTTTTGTCCTTCGCAATTGTCATCTTTCGAATAGCTTACTACTGTTAAAAACATATATATTAAAAAAAAAAATTCACAGGGCTTCCAAGATGTAATAAAGCAGATTATTAGCTGCAGAGATGTGGATGACTCTGAGAAAATGCCCAGAGCAACAGAGGAACAAAAGTTAATGTGCTAAATAAATCTTCTTTATTGCATGTTAAGCGTAGTGTCAGTGCTAGACTAGCAGGGTTCCTGTATATGTGTCAGATTCCCATTCCCAGAGTACATAGTTATGTTCATATAACTTCCTGCACAGTATCCATGTTATTATGGTTTATTGTCAGGGCACTGTCTATTTCAATGCTTTGGTCTGATTTTCATACAGGCGGAATACAATGATTTGGCTCAATGTCTACAAGATGTTGGTGTCTTTGCCATGGTTCATATTTCAAAGCCATGAATCAAATTTCAGATATATTCTGCCAGGTATATTTGCCATGGAACATATTTCAGATATATACTGCAAGGTATACCCACCATGGGTCAAATTTAAGATATGCTGCTCGGTATATTCACCATGGATCATATTTAAATTCAGATATAATACTGCCAGGTATTTTTGCCATGGATCATATTTCAGGTATACTTCCAGGTATATTCACCATGGATCATATTTCAGATATACTGCCAGGTATATTCGCCATGGATCATATTCCAGATATAATACTGCCAGGTATATTTGCCATGGATCATATTTCAGATATACTGCCAGGTATATTCGCCATGAATCATATTCCAGATATAATACTGCCAGGTATTTTTGCCATGGATCATATTTCAGGTATACTTCCAGGTATATTCACCATGGATCATATTTCAGATATACTGCCAGGTATATTCGCCATGGATCATATTCCAGATATAATACTGCCAGGTATATTTGCCATGGATCATATTTCAGATATACTGCCAGGTATATTCGCCATGAATCATATTCCAGATATAATACTGCCAGGTATATTCGCCATGGATCATATTCCAGATATAATACTGCCAGGTATATTTGCCATGGATCATATTTCAGATATACTGCCAGGTATATTCGCCATAAATCATATTCCAGATATAATACTGCCAGGTATTTTTGCCATGGATCATATTTCAGGTATACTTCCAGGTATATTCACCATGGATCATATTTCAGATATACTGCCAGGTATATTCGCCATGGATCATATTCCAGATATAATACTGCCAGGTATATTTGCCATGGATCATATTTCAGATATACTGCCAGGTATATTCGCCATGAATCATATTCCAGATATAATACTGCCAGGTATATTTGCCATGGATCATATTTCAGGTATACTGTCAGGTATATTCACAACTGATCATATTTCAGATATACTTACAGGTAAATTTGCCATGTATCATATTTCAGATAAAGTGTAACAGTATAACACAGTGTATTAAACATAGAAAGGATATAATCCAAATGTTTTTGAAATGTACATTTCACCAGATATAACCTCAAAGAAAAAAGGCAAACATAGCATAATCCTATAATTGGATAATGGCCCTAACTATGGTGACCTTACTCACATTAAACATAGCTATAACTGAGCTCTCAGGATATTAGCAGTTATTAAAGATGTTGCTACTCCGGGCTTTCTTTTGGCAGGGTCCTCTTACCCTCAGAAGGAAGGAGAATTTCTATAGTGAAATACTGTTATGTTCAAATTTAGGTTGACATTGCACGCTTTTGTGAGGTCACTGGAGAGGGGACTTATTGTTTCACAGACCAGTCGGTTCCAACATTGGTAGTGAAGCGCTCAGTGAGAGAGAGCATTTTCTCTTCACCGTAGATCCGACTGAATGGTGAACTAGTCCTGCACTGTACCTCTGTGATTGTTTCATACTGTGCATTTTATATTGTATATAAGTTGTATTTTTATATTTACTTGTGATCGACTTGCTTGTTATCCTGGGAGTCAGTGATTACACAAATGCCTACATCCTGAGAGCTCATTTATAGCTCTCAACCACGTAAGGTCCACACAGCACTTCTAAATTTGAACATAACAGTATTCGCTATAGAAATTCTCCTTCCTTCTGAGGTTAAGAGGACCCTGTTGAAAGATATTTAATAACTGCTAATATCCTGAGTTATAGCTCTGTTTAACGTGAGTAAGGTCACCATAGTTAGGTCCATTATCCAATTATAAGATTGTGCTATGTTTGCCTCTTTTCTTTGAGGTTATATCTGGTGAAATCTACATGTCAAAACAATATTTGGACTATATCCTTTCTATTTTTTTTTTTAAATATTTTTTTATATTGAGGTTTTACATAACAAACATAAAACATAGAACGCCTTTTGACAACAAAGAGAAAACATAAGCAAAATTGAGCAAAACCTTTTGTCAGTTATAAAATACATTGTTGGTAGGCTGATGATACCTCTATTTTGTAATAGGATAGCATATATGACTGATCATTTAGGAACACAGTTTAGACCAATTGGGCCAAAAATACAACAGATAACTGATGATCAGGTAGGTAGCTCTTTAAGAGCTTCAAGATGAGAAGAATTAAGTGTATAATGAGGGGGGGGGGGGGAATTTCAGCAGGTAAGCACCGCTCTGTAGATAAGGGAAAGGGTGGGGGGGGGGGCGAGGCCATAGATATAAAGGAAGTTTAAGGGACATGGTGGGATAGAATTTATTAATCTTAAGTTATGTTATTAGGAACTAAACGTAGTAGTACATAGTTAACAGAATAACAATATATAGGGTTCTCTACATGAATAGGAATCAGGTATAACATCTAGTAGGGTCTAGCCAAATCAAACTAGCTGACACTTTCCTGGGTAGCACATCATCTATACCCCTATAGGGTAATTAAGTATGTGAGATCTAGAGTGTAATGGCTAAGTAAAGCCATAGATGACAAAGCATGTAGCTCAAACTATTAAAGCATGTATAGCCAATACACAACAGGGACATATATCTTTTAAGCTAAAGTGCAAATTGGATGTAGAAAGCGGCGATAAAAAGGTTCTAGGGCAAATATGTGAAAATAACAATAGTTAGTCATCCGGATATGGATTATAGAGTATCAATCATATATACCCCCATCTAATATGCAGTGAATAGAAGCATAAAGCCACCTTGTTATATTACAAAAAGTACTCCCTGTAATATCTAACGTGCCGCTCTGGGGGTTTTCTGAACATTCCCTCTATTGCCTTTTAAGAAATTGAAGTGAACTAGAAACTGGTTTCCTAATAAGCTATATCAGAAGGGTAGTGGAAAACTGCTAGCAGTATGCCTATAATTAAAGAGCCATCACTTTAGATACCCTAGATAAAAATAAGGCAGCTTTATCGAATAGAAATGACATTGGTAGGATGTGCAAAGAGTGCTAGGGAAAAAATGAATTAATTAGATAGGCGTCAGACTTAGTAGGGTGGACACAATTATCAAGTTTGAACATTCACATGCAGGTATCCTATCAACCAAAACACAAACATACTTGACAGCAAGATATGCTGAAAATAGAAGAGAGCCTTAGGTTATAGTCACATTCTGAGCTCAAACTAAAATAAAGGCATTACCAATTCAGATGTGACCTAACAGTACTGGCATTTCACATAAGGGTAACATGGGTAGCAGAATATAGGTATAATAAACAAATGGGGACAAATAGACATCACAGGGAAAAAGAAAAGAGGAACCCCCCCCCCAAAACTGTAAGTAACTGAGGTGGGTCTATGCGCTGCCAGAGTGTATTAAACATATGTGATATTGCAGCGGCAGGTAATACAAACAGCTCACAACATATAACGAATGACAGTTATGAGGAGGCATTGGAAAGTCTCCAAAGTCTATACGGTGGGGTACTTTTAAAGGAGGTAAGGTATTAGTTAGCATGAGCTTTTCTACTGCATCTGAGTGCACTATATACAAGCGAAAGTCTCCACATACTAGGAGAACCAAAATGAAGGGGAAAAAAAAAAAAGAATAACAAATAGTTCCCATAGCAGTAGTAGCAGTCCCCGTTTGCATGCTGAGGCATTGTTACATCTCACCCGATGCCTAGCTTGGGCGATGCCTTTAATAGAGTCATAGAAGCCAGAGGTCCTGACATTGTTCTAGCCAGAGGATCATATATGTGCAGCGGTACTGCGGCAGCTACCTGAACCCTTGCGTGTAGAAAGATTTCTGCTGCTGCGCCCCATTTTCGTGCAAGTCCTGCTCCCATGCTCAGCTGATTCCTTTGGCTCTCCAAATCGCGGCTGTACCTGATAGACCCCATCGAGCACTCATAGGGTGTCTTATCTGGAGATGGATCGACAGCACTCAGAACATGCTTGGCCATCTGGGTAAGTTGTGCGGAATGGGCTAGATAAAAATGTAGAGCAGCCCTGGCGTAGTCTTGATCGGCTATACAAGCCTGTGCCTCGGGGATCCGCAGAGACCTTATTGGGAGTACTGCAAAGCTCCTGCCTGGTATCACCTCCTCAGAACTCCTTGTTACTTGCTCGGCGGAGAGTGGGAGCTTCTGATCTTGAGGTGTGAACCTCAATGCAGCGACATAGCCAGTAGGTCGAGGGGGTTGAGTAGAGGAGGCGTCTATATTCTCCGGAGCCTTCACTTTCTGCGTTATTTCTGGTGCCATGATATCCAGAGTATCGCTGACCACTCCCCGCCTTGCTGCCGCTAAGGTATCCGATAGCTCTGAATAGCAGGAATCTAATTGTCTATCCAGGTCCTGTAGCAGCACAAGCAACATCCCATTAGCCTCCTCCATGTTTGCTAAGGGCTGTTTGTTATAATGTCCAAGGTTAACTATTATATTCGGTGCGCCGGGAGAGGGTGTCAGAAAGCCTACGCATCAAGGCCTCAGCAGTTTAGGCAGGACAAATATTAGATAAATATCGCCAAGTTGGGTATTTTCTTGCTCAACGAGCTTTCATGTAGATGGCTAAACAATTTTCCACAGCCTATATGGTTTGATTTAAGAAATAGTTCAAAGCTTTAGTATCTCATGACAGAGATCACTGAATTTGCGTCCTCTCCCGGCGCTGCCTGGCCACGCCCCACCATCCTTTCTATTTTTAATACACTGTGTTATACTGTGAAATTGTGTTATATTATATGGTTTTTTTTTACTATAGCACAGCAAAGTTAAAATAACACATTTTTCTGCACTATATTTCAGATATACTCCCAGGTATTTTGCCATGGTTAATAGTTTGTGTATCCTCCCAGGTTTCTATACCATGGGTCATTAGAGATTCCACCAGCCTTCTGTGTCATGCTCCATATTTCAGATGTGCCATGAATATTATTTCAGAGGTTCTGTCTAGTTTCTAAACCATGAATCATATTTCAGAGGTACTGCCTGTTTTTATGCCATATATCACATTCAGTAGTCAGGACAGGGATCCATGCAAAAGTTCATACATCAGAGTTCCTTACAGGTTTCTAAACAATGTTTAATTCCCTCAGATTCAAGCCAAGGCAATCTCTGCCAAGAATATAAAAGTTCTGCAATGTGATCTCCATCTTAGGTGCCTTCAACTAAAATCACTGCTTTGTTGTGAAAATGTATATGACAGGATTATCTAGGCTGGGGTTTAAGGTAGAACTTTGGGGAGGGACATTGTGAGACCCCCACCTACCTTCCATAGATTGTTTGGTATTTTCATGGTGGATATCTGGTAACCCTAGCTATGGTAAGGAATGGGGGTGCATAGAGCCAGTAGTGGACCTATTCAACAGAGTTCTCTGGTGCCACCAATGGTAGTTCCATCCCTGCATAGAACCCCCTAGAACTGCCCCTGGTGCTACCTCCGGTACCATCATTATCTATGCTCCCACCTATTCCTCTCTATGGTGCCCACCACTGTGCTTTCCTCTAGGATTCTGCTGCTTATATTTTCTTTTTGGAGTTAAATGTCTTCAGCTGTTTGTGTTTAGTTCTAGAAACATGTACATATTTTCTTAGTTGCACCTAAAAGATGGGAATTTTAAAATATTTACTTTTTTAAAGTGGATGTTCCTGTACTGAGGGAAAAAAACATCAAAACACTTTTTGTTATTATACAGCCAGAGAGCAGTCTGTTCCTAGAAATTATAAATATCGAATGTGGTGACGCTGTATCACCTCAGGGGATGCAAGCTGCTCTTTTTCCTCTGTGAAACCTGCCTTCTTTCACCTCCAAGATAAAAAGCTCACAATGTTGTAGCACGTTTCACATAAAATGGTAGGCGCAGAAACAGGTCATACTCACAGGATTTCAGTTTTAAATCAGCCTTTTATTAAAACCATCACAAGGATATATTCAGATGCAGCTTCATATTTTATTAAAATATATAGCTCAACGCGTTTCGGCAAAACAAGCCTTTCTCAAGAGCATAAAATCAATATATGACAAAGCAAGTTGGAGTACTACTTTTTATGCTCTTGAGACACGCTTGTTTTGCCGAAACGCATTGAGCTATATTTTAATAAAATCTGAAGCTGCATCTGAATATATCCTTGTGATGGTTTTAATAAAAGGCTGATTTAAAACTGAAATCCTGTGAGTATGACCTGTTTGTGCGCCTACCATTTTATGTGAAACATGCTACAACATTGTGAGCTTTTTATCTTGGAGGTGAAAGAAGGCAGGTTTTACAGCGGAAAAGAGCAGCTTGCATCCCCTGAGGTGATACAGCGCCACCACATTCGATATTTCTTGTTTCTGGATACGGTCTGGGAGAACCGGGGCTGGCAGCGAGCATCTGAAGGGAAGTGCTGACATAGCTTCATACTTTACTGCTATTTACATGTTCCTAGAAATGAGTTGTGCACAAACACTTCCTGATAGTTTATAAGTTCATTTGAACATCTTTAAGTTTACCGTTTTTATGTAAAGACACGCAATCACCTTCTTACCAATCAGAGATCATTTATCACACCAAGTACCTGGTTTAGTTTGCTGACAAAATTATAGTATAGTATAGTATAGCATAGTATAATGCAAAAGTGACATCACTAATTAATTAATCCATATTATTCATGCATTACTGAACATTCAAAACTGTGTGTTTAAAGCCTGCAAAGATGTCTTGCTTGGGAGTTGGAAGGAAGAAGGTCTTTAGCTATGTGTTTAACCACACCTCCCAAAAAGGGATTGGGGAATGTGTTGAAAGTATAATTTGTTTGGTCGAACGAATAGTCCTGTGGGCATTTGTTTTGGACAAATGAATGTCGATAAAATTAGTAAAACGGACGTTATTTCCAATTTTCGAATGTTTCTTTTGTTTTCTAATGTTCATAATTAGATCAAATATTCAAATACTATTCAGATTCAGAAGTTCAATAGCTCATGTGGGAGGGAATTTAGTAAATTTATACATAATACATACAAATATATTGTACATAGTTCGAAAATGTAATTTAAAGATAGCATTAGCAATACTATTACATTAAACAAATGCTAGAATGTTTCATGTTAAATTTTGTTTCATTTTTCGAATGTTGTGAAACATTCGCTCTTCCTCCTCCCAACCCTCTAGGATTCTGCAGGATTGTTACAAGTTGTGAGGTCTGGCCTGCTTCCCGCCTGCAGCTTCTTGACTACAGAAAACATCCTGATTTTAACCCAGAACATGTCCTATCCCACTAATAACATTTCCCAGTCACGCCCATGGCACAATTCAGTCCCACCTACAACCCGATCGTGACCCAGCCCCTCCTACCATCGCTGCATCCATAAAACATCAGTGGTGCAAGTTCTTCCCCATCCTGGAAACCCTCAGTTAATCATGGGATGTATGGTTTAACCTCTTTGCGGGGTTTAATAGAGCTTTATTCAAAAGATACACTGTGTGTCTTTAAAAGGACAGTCTACACCTTAGTCATCTTAAAGTCTTACTTTAGATTAAGCTGCAAATATCCTCATGCACACCTTTCTATATCATGCTACAGTAACGGTAAAAAAAGTAATTGTAAAATTAATATTGTTTCTGGCCACTTTGAAATTGCTGCCAAGCTCCGCCCACTGATGACATCACTACCTGAGCTGCAATAAAGGCTTCACTAGTTACAAAAGACTCACTAATTGGACTCAACAGACTGTCAATGATATTCAGCAGAGTACATAGATGCAACCCAGATCGTGATGTATTTTTTTTAAATTACAAACTAATATAATTTAATTCTGAAAAAAAAAACAATGGGGGGGATGAGTATCCCAGTAATCCCCTTCAGAAAATGGTGTGTGTACATTGTAAAGACTCAGTGGAAAAAAGGTCTGGTCTGTTTTTTCCAGGGCTACTTTTTATTCCCAGCCCTGGTCCTCTGGGTGCCAAGAGACATAAAAAAAAGACATTTTGTTATTGGACAGAAAATAAAATCTTGCATTATTCATCTACAAGGGCTTTTTCTGCTCTGCTGTCTAAATCTGGTTCTTCAATTGCTTACAATGTGCTGGCCAACAAGTAGATGATGACAATTTGCAGCAAAGATAGGAGCTTTTATATTCTCACTTGCTTTTTGAATAGGGCTGACAACTTTAGTTGAGGCCAAACACTCATGCGCCGTGTACAACACAGCAAAATTGATTTTGCAGAGTATAAATTATGTATAACAGCACATAAACACAAACTCACACACACATTAACACACACTCACACACTCTTTCTCTCTCACTCACACAAAGAAACTAACGCTCTCACACACACAAACTCTTTTTCTCACAGACACGCACACAAAAACACTAATGTTCTCACACACACAAACTTTCTCTCACAGACACGCAAAGACACTCACACAAAGACACTAATGGTCTCTCACACACACAAACTCTTTATCTCACAGATACACAGACACACTCACACAAAGACACTAATGCTCTCTCACACACACAAACTCTTTCTCTCACAGACACGCAAAGACACTCACACAAAGACACTAATGCTCTCTCTCACACAAACTCTTTCTCTCACAGACACACAAAGACACTCACACAAAGACCCTAATGTTCTCACACACACACTCTTTCTCTCTCACACAAAGACACTAACGCTCTCACACACACACACACTCTTTCTCTCTCTCTCACAGACACGCAAAGACACTCACACAAAGACACTAATGTTCTCACACACACACTTTCTCTCTCACAGACACGCAAAGACACTCACACAAAGACACTAACGCTCTCACACACACACACTCTTTCTCTCTCTCACAGACACACAAAGACACTCATACAAATACACTAATGTTTTCACACACACACTCTTTCTCTCTCACAGACATGCAAAGACACTCACACAAAGACACAAATGTTCTCACACACACTCTTTCTCTCTCTCACAGACACGCAAAGACACTCACACAAATGCACTAATGTTCTCACACACACACTCTTTCTCTCACAGACACGCAAAGACACTCACAAAAATACACTAATGTTCTCACACACTCTTTCTCTCTCTCACAGACACGTAAAGACACTCACACAAAGACACTAATGCTCTCACACACAAACACTCTTTCACACAGTAACACAAACACTCTCATTCACACACTCTCGCTCTTTGTGTGTGCCTTTGTCAGTGTCTTTCTGTGTGTGTGAAAGAGTGAGTGTATTTGAGTGTTAGTGAGGGAGAATGTGTGTTAGTATGTGAGAGAGAGTGTGTGTGTGTGAGAGTGTTAGGTTTTTTGTGTGTGTGTGAGAGAAAATATGTGTGTTAGTGTGTGTGAAAGAGTGTTAGTGTGTGAGAGTGGGTGTGACAGAGAGTGTGCATGTGTGTTTGAGAGTGTTAGTGTTTTTGTGTGTCTTTGTGTGAGAAAGAATGTGTGTTAGTGTGTGTGTAAGAGTGTTACTGTGTGAGAGTGTGAGCATGTATGTGAGAAAGAGAGTGTGTGAGAGCGAATGTGTGTGTTAGTGTGTGTGTAAGAGTGTCACTGTGTGAGAGTGTGAGCATGTGTGTGAGAAAGAGAGTGTGAGCGAGAATGCGTATGTGTAAGAGTGTTACTGTGTGAGAGTGTGAGCATGTGTGAGAAAGAGAGTGTGTGAGTGTGTGTGTAAGAGTGTTACTGCGTGAGAGTGTGAGCATGTGTGTGAGATAGTTTGAATATCTATGTGTGAGTGTGTGTGTAAGAGTGTTACTGCGTGAGAGTGTGAGCATGTGTGTGAGAGAGAATGTGTGTGTGTGTAAGAGTGTTACTGCGTGAGAGTGTGAGCATGTGTGTGAGAGAGAATGTGTGTGTTAGTGTGTGTGTAAGAGTGTTACTGCGTGAGAGTGTGAGCATGTGTGTGAGAGAGAATGTGTGTGTTAGTGTGTGTGTAAGAGTGTTACTGCGTGAGAGTGTGAGCATGTGTGTGAGAGAGAATGTGTGTGTTAGTGTGTGTGTAAGAGTGTTACTGCGTGAGAGTGTGAGCATGTGTGTGAGAGAGAATGTGTGTGTTAGTGTGTGTGTAAGAGTGTTACTGCGTGAGAGTGTGAGCATGTGTGTGAGAGAGAATGTGTGTGTTAGTGTGTGTGTAAGAGTGTTACTGCGTGAGAGTGTGAGCATGTGTGTGTGTAAGAGTGTTACTGCGTGAGAGTGTGAGCATGTGTGTGAGAGAGAATGTGTGTGTTAGTGTGTGTGTAAGAGTGTTACTGCGTGAGAGTGTGAGCATGTGTGTGAGAGAGAATGTGTGTGTTAGTGTGTGTGTAAGAGTGTTACTGCGTGAGAGTGTGAGCATGTGTGTGAGAGAGAATGTGTGTGTTAGTGTGTGTGTAAGAGTGTTACTGCGTGAGAGTGTGAGCATGTGTGTGTGTAAGAGTGTTACTGCGTGAGAGTGTGAGCATGTGTGTGAGAGAGAATGTGTGTGTTAGTGTGTGTGTAAGAGTGTGAGCATGTGTGTGAGAGAGAATGTGTGTGTTAGTGTGTGTGTAAGAGTGTTACTGTGTGAGAGAGAATGTGTGTGTTAGTGTGTGTGTAAGAGTGTTACTGCGTGAGAGTGTGAGCATGTGTGTGAGAGAGAATGTGTGTGTTAGTGTGTGTGTAAGAGTGTTACTGCGTGAGAGTGTGAGCATGTGTGTGAGAGAGAATGTGTGTGTTAGTGTGTGTGTAAGAGTGTTACTGCGTGAGAGTGTGAGCATGTGTGTGAGAGAGAATGTGTGTGTTAGTGTGTGTGTAAGAGTGTTACTGCATGAGAGTGTGAGCATGTGTGTGAGAGAGAATGTGTGTGTTAGTGTGTGTGTAAGAGTGTTACTGCATGAGAGTGTGAGCATGTGTGTGAGAGAATGTGTGTGTTAGTGTGTGTGTAAGAGTGTTACTGCATGAGAGTGTGAGCATGTGTGTGAGAGAGAATGTGTGTGTTAGTGTGTGTGTAAGAGTGTTACTGTGTGAGAGTGTGAGCATGTGTGTGAGATAGTTTGAATATCTATGTGTGAGTGTGTGTGTAAGAGTGTTACTGCGTGAGAGTGTGAGCATGTGTGTTAGTGTGTGTGTAAGAGTGTTACTGCGTGAGAGTGTGAGCATGTGTGTGAGAGAGAATGTGTGTGTTAGTGTGTGTGTAAGAGTGTTACTGCATGAGAGTGTGAGCATGTGTGTGAGAGAGAATGTGTGTGTTAGTGTGTGTGTAAGAGTGTTACTGCATGAGAGTGTGAGCATGTGTGTGAGAGAATGTGTGTGTTAGTGTGTGTGTAAGAGTGTTACTGCATGAGAGTGTGAGCATGTGTGTGAGAGAGAATGTGTGTGTTAGTGTGTGTGTAAGAGTGTTACTGCGTGAGAGTGTGAGCATGTGTGTGAGAGAGAATGTGTGTGTTAGTGTGTGTGTAAGAGTGTTACTGCGTGAGAGTGTGAGCATGTGTGTGAGAGAGAATGTGTGTGTTAGTGTGTGTGTAAGAGTGTTACTGCGTGAGAGTGTGAGCATGTATGTGAGAGAGAATGTGTGTGTTAGTGTGTGTAAGAGTGTTACTGCGTGAGAGTGTGAGCATGTGTGTTAGTGTGTGTGTAAGAGTGTTACTGCGTGAGAGTGTGAGCATGTGTGTGAGAGAGAATGTGTGTGTTAGTGTGTGTGTATGAGTGTTACTGCGTGAGAGTGTGAGCATGTGTGTGAGAGAGAATGTGTGTGTTAGTGTGTGTGTAAGAGTGTTACTGCGTGAGAGTGTGAGCATGTGTGTGAGAGAGAATGTGTGTGTTAGTGTGTGTGTAAGAGTGTTACTGCGTGAGAGTGTGAGCATGTGTGTGAGAGAGAATGTGTGTGTTAGTGTGTGTGTAAGAGTGTTACTGCGTGAGAGTGTGAGCATGTGTGTGAGATAGTTTGAATATCTATGTGTGAGTGTGTGTAAGAGTGTTACTGCGTGAGAGTGTGAGCATGTGTGTGAGAGAGAATGTGTGTGTTAGTGTGTGTGTAAGAGTGTTACTGTGTGAGAGTGTGAGCATGTGTGTGAGAGAGAATGTGTGTTTTAGTGTGTGTGTAAGAGTGTTACTGCGTGAGAGTGTGAGCATGTGTGTGAGAGAGAATGTGTGTGTTAGTGTGTGTGTAAGAGTGTTACTGCGTGAGAGTGTGAGCATGTGTGTGAGAGAGAATGTGTGTGTTAGTGTGTGTGTAAGAGTGTTACTGCGTGAGAGTGTGAGCATGTGTGTGAGAGAGAATGTGTGTGTTAGTGTGTGTGTAAGAGTGTTACTGCGTGAGAGTGTGAGCATGTGTGTGAGAGAGAATGTGTGTGTTAGTGTGTGTGTAAGAGTGCTACTGCGTGAGAGTGTGAGCATGTGTGTGAGAGAGAATGTGTGTGTTAGTGTGTGTGTAAGAGTGTTACTGCGTGAGAGTGTGAGCATGTGTGTGAGAGAGAATGTGTGTGTTAGTGTGTGTGTAAGAGTGTTACTGCGTGAGAGTGTGAGCATGTGTGTGAGAGAGAATGTGTGTGTTAGTGTGTGTGTAAGAGTGCTACTGCGTGAGAGTGTGAGCATGTGTGTGAGAGAGAATGTGTGTGTTAGTGTGTGTGTAAGAGTGTTACTGCGTGAGAGTGTGAGCATGTGTGTGAGAGAGAATGTGTGTGTTAGTGTGTGTGTAAGAGTGTTACTGCGTGAGAGTGTGAGCATGTGTGTGAGAGAGAATGTGTGTGTTAGTGTGTGTGTAAGAGTGTTACTGCGTGAGAGTGTGAGCATGTGTGTGAGAGAGAATGTGTGTGTTAGTGTGTGTGTAAGAGTGTTACTGCGTGAGAGTGTGAGCATGTGTGTGAGAGAGAATGTGTGTGTTAGTGTGTGTGTAAGAATGTTACTGCGTGAGAGTGTGAGCATGTGTGTGAGAGAGAATGTGTGTGTTAGTGTGTGTGTAAGAGTGTCACTGCGTGAGAGTGTGAGCATGTGTGTGAGAGAGAATGTGTGTGTTAGTGTGTGTGTAAGAGTGTTACTGCGTGAGAGTGTGAGCATGTGTGTGAGAGAGAATGTGTGTGTTAGTGTGTGAGTAAGAGTGTTACTGCGTGAGAGTGTGAGCATGTGTGTGAGAGAGAATGTGTGTGTTAGTGTGTGTGTAAGAGTGTTACTGCGTGAGAGTGTGAGAATGTGTGTGAGAGAGAATGTGTGTGTTAGTGTGTGTGTAAGAGTGTTACTGCGTGAGAGTGTGAGCATGTGTGTGAGAGAGAATGTGTGTGTTAGTGTGTGAGTAAGAGTGTTACTGCGTGAGAGTGTGAGCATGTGTGTGAGAGAGAATGTGTGTGTTAGTGTGTGAGTAAGAGTGTTACTGCGTGAGAGTGTGAGCATGTGTGTGAGAGAGAATGTGTGTGTTAGTGTGTGTGTAAGAGTGTTACTGCGTGAGAGTGTGAGCATGTGTGTGAGAGAGAATGTGTGTGTTAGTGTGTGAGTAAGAGTGTTACTGCGTGAGAGTGTGAGCATGTGTGTGAGAGAGAATGTGTGTGTTAGTGTGTGTGTAAGAGTGTTACTGCGTGAGAGTGTGAGCATGTGTGTGAGAGAGAATGTGTGTGTTAGTGTGTGTGTAAGAGTGTTACTGCGTGAGAGTGTGAGCATGTGTGTGAGAGAGAATGTGTGTGTTAGTGTGTGAGTAAGAGTGTTACTGCGTGAGAGTGTGAGCATGTGTGTGAGAGAGAATGTGTGTGTTAGTGTGTGTGTAAGAGTGTTACTGCGTGAGAGTGTGAGCATGTGTGTGAGAGAGAATGTGTGTGTTAGTGTGTGTGTAAGAGTGTTACTGCGTGAGAGTGTGAGCATGTGTGTGAGAGAGAATGTGTGTGTTAGTGTGTGTGTAAGAGTGTTACTGCGTGAGAGTGTGAGCATGTGTGTGAGAGAGAATGTGTGTGTTAGTGTGTGAGTGTGTGTTTATGTGCTTTTATACATAGAGGCCCATTTATCAAAGGTCTTGCGGACCTGATCCGACAGTGCGGATCAGGTCCGCAAGACCCCGCTGAATGCGGAGAGCAATACACTCTCCATATTCAGCATTGCACCAGCAGCTCACAATAGCTGCTGGTGCAACGCCGCCCCCTGCAGACTCGCGGCCAATGGGCCGCCAGCAGGGAGGTGTCAATCAACCCAATCGTACCCGATCGGGTTGAATTGTGGTGATTCCTGTCCGCCTGCTCAGAGCAGTCGGACAGCGTTATGGAGCAGCGGTCTTTAGACCGCTGCTCCATAACTTGCGTTTCTGGCGAGTCTGAAGACTCGCCATAAACACGAGCCCTCAAGCTCCGTTTGGAGCTTGATAAATGGGCCTCATAATGTGCACAATGCTTTACTGCTCGGGTTTGGGCTGAACTAAAGGTGGCAACCCTAATTGGAGCAAGTGATTTAGTTTTTGGCTTTACAACAGTGAAATATGATTATCATGTTTCACAGGACATTTAAACTGCTGTTAATCTCACAAGAATCCTTTTCTCATAACAAAGAAATGACTAAAACAAATAAGAATCACAGCATTTAATGATGATGATATACACAGATATAATTGCACATTGGCACATACAGATATACATTACTTAGCTATGTACATTTACATTGTTTGGTTACTTACAACTCATGGAATAATGATTAGATTACAGGTTTAGTTTTAAATCATCAATCATGGGACCATCTAGAAAAAAACTCACTGCCGAGCCAGTAGCCTGTATATTATGTTGCCTGTATATTATGTAGCATGTATATTATGTAGCCTGTATATTATGTTGCATGTATATTATGTTGCATGTACATTACGTTGCATGTATATTATGTAGCATGTATATTATGTTGCATGTATATTATGTTGCATGTATATTATGTTGCATGTATATTATGGTGTCTGTATATTATGTTGCATGTATATTATGTTGCATGTATATTATGTTGCATGTATATTATGGTGTCTGTATATTATGTAGCATGTATATTATGGTGTCTGTATATTATGTTACCTGTATATTATGTTGCATGTATATTATATTGCATGTATATTATGTTGCATGTATATTATATTGCATGTATATTATATTGCATGTATATTATGTTGCATGTATATTATATTGCATGTATATTATGTTGCATGTATATTATATTGCATGTACATTATGTTGCATGTATATTATATTGCATGTATATTATGTTGCATGTATATTATATTGCATGTATATTATGTTGCATGTATATTATATTGCATGTATATTATGTTGCCTGTATATTATGTTGCATGTATATTATGTTGCATGTATATTATGTTGCATGTATATTATATTGCATGTATATTATGTTGCATGTATATTATGTTGCATGTATATTATATTGCATGTATATTATGTTGCATGTATATTATATTGCATGTATATTATGTTGCATGTATATTATGTTGCATGTATATTATATTGCATGTATATTATGTTGCATGTATATTATGTTGCCTGTATATTATGTTGCATGTATATTATGTTGCATGTATATTATGTTGCATGTATATTATATTGCATGTATATTATGTTGCATGTATATTATATTGCATGTATATTATGTTGCATGTATATTATGTTGCATGTATATTGTGTTGCATGTATATTATGTTGCATGTATATTATATTGCATGTATATTATGTTGCATGTATATTATATTGCATGTATATTATGTTGCATGTATATTATGTTGCATGTATATTATATTGCATGTATATTATGTTGCCTGTATATTATGTTGCATGTATATTATGTTGCATGTATATTATGTAGCATGTATATTATGTTGCATGTATATTATGTTGCCTGTATATTATGTTGCATGTATATTATGTTGCATGTATATTATGTTGCCTGTATATTATGTTGCATGTATATTATGTTGCATGTATATTATGTTGCCTGTACATTATGTTGCATGTATATTATGGAGTCTGTATATTATGTTGCCTATATATTATGGAGCCTGTATATTATGTTGCATGTATATTATGTTGCATGTATATTATGTTGCATGTATATTGTGTTGCATGTATATTATGTTGCATGTATATTATGTTGCATGTATATTATGTTGCATGTATATTATGGAGCCTGTATATTATGTTGCATGTATATTATGTTGCCTGTATATTATGTTGCATGTATATTATGTTGCATGTATATTATGTTGCCTGTATATTATGTTGCATGTATATTATGTTGCATGTATATTATGTTGCCTGTATATTATGTTGCATGTATATTATGTTGCATGTATATTATGTTGCCTGTATATTATGTTGCATGTATATTATGTTGCCTGTATATTATGTTGCATGTATATTATGTTGCATGTATATTATGTTGCCTGTACATTATGTTGCATGTATATTATGTTGCCTGTACATTATGTTGCATGTATATTATGTTGCCTGTATATTATGTTGCATGTATATTATGTTGCATGTATATTATGTTGCCTGTATATTATGTTGCATGTATATTATGTTGCATGTATATTATGTTGCCTGTATATTATGTTGCCTGTACATTATGTTGCATGTATATTATGTTGCCTGTACATTATGTTGCATGTATATTATGGAGTCTGTATATTATGTTGCCTATATATTATGGAGCCTGTATATTATGTTGAATGTATATTATTTTGCATGTATATTATGGAGTCTGTATATTATGTAGCATGTATATTATGTTGCATGTATATTATGTTGCATGTATATTATTTTGCATGTATATTATGTTGCCTGTATATTATGTAGCATGTATATTATGTTGCATGTATATTATGTAGCATGTATATTATGTTGCATGTATATTATGTTGCCTGTATATTATGTAGCATGTATATTATGTTGCATGTATATTATGTTGCATGTATATTATGTAGCATGTATATTATGTAGCATGTATATTATGTTGCATGTATATTATGTTGCATGTACATTATGTTGCATGTATATTATGTTGCATGTATATTATGTTGCATGTATATTATGTTGCCTGTATATTATGTTGCCTGTATATTATGTAGCATGTATATTATGTAGCATGTATATTATGTTGCATGTATATTATGTTGCATGTATATTATGTTGCCTGTATATTATGTTGCCTGTATATTATGTTGCATGTATATTATGTTGCATGTATATTATGTTGCATGTATATTATGGTGTCTGTATATTATGTTGCCTGTATATTATGTTGCATGTATATTACGTTGCCTGTATATTATGTTGCCTGTATATTATGTTGCATGTATATTATGTTGCCTGTATATTATGTTGCATGTATATTATGTTGCCTGTATATTATGGAGCCTGTATATTATGTTGCATGTATATTATGTTGCATGTATATTATGTTGCCTGTATATTATGTTGCATGTATATTATGTTGCCTGTATATTATGTTGCCTGTATATTATGTTGCCTGTATATTACGTTGCCTGTATATTATGTTGCCTGTATATTATGTTGCCTGTATATTATGTTGCCTGTATATTACGTTGCCTGTATATTATGTTGCCTGTATATTATGTTGCATGTATATTATGTTGCATGTATATTATGGTGTCTGTATATTATGTTGCCTGTATATTATGTTGCATGTATATTACGTTGCCTGTATATTATGTTGCATGTATATTATGTTGCATGTATATTATGTTGCCTGTATATTATGTTGCATGTATATTATGTTGCATGTATATTGTGTTGCATGTATATTATGTTGCCTGTATATTATGTTGCATGTATATTATGTTGCCTGTATATTATGTTGCCTGTATATTACGTTGCCTGTATATTACGTTGCCTGTATATTATGTTGCCTGTATATTATGTTGCATGTATATTATGTTGCCTGTATATTATGGAGCCTGTATATTATGTTGCATGTATATTATGTTGCATGTATATTATGTTGCCTGTATATTATGTTGCATGTATATTATGTTGCCTGTATATTATGTTGCCTGTATATTATGTTGCATGTATATTATGTTGCATGTATATTGTGTTGCATGTATATTATGTTGCCTGTATATTATGTTGCATGTATATTATGTTGCCTGTATATTATGTTGCCTGTATATTACGTTGCCTGTATATTACGTTGCCTGTATATTATGTTGCCTGTATATTATGTTGCATGTATATTATGTTGCCTGTATATTATGGAGCCTGTATATTATGTTGCATGTATATTATGTTGCATGTATATTATGTTGCCTGTATATTATGTTGCATGTATATTATGTTGCAGGTATATTATGTTGCCTGTACATTATGTAGCATGTATATTATGTAGCCTGTATATTATGTTGCATGTATATTATGTTGCATGTATATTATGTTGCCTGTATATTATGTCTCATGTATATTATGTTGCCTGTACATTATGTAGCATGTATATTATGTTGCATGTATATTATGTAGCATGTATATTATGTAGCATGTATATTATGTAGCATGTATATTATGTAGCATGTATATTATGTTGCATGTATATTATGTAGCATGTATATTATGTAGCATGTATATTATGTTGCATGTATATTATGTTGCATGTACATTATGTTGCATGTACATTATGTTGCATGTATATTATGTTGCATGTATATTATGTTGCATGTATATTATATTGCATGTATATTATGTAGCATGTATATTATGTTGCATGTATATTATGTTGCATGTACATTATGTTGCATGTACATTATGTTGCATGTATATTATGTTGCATGTATATTATATTGCATGTATATTATGTTGCCTGTATATTATGTGGTGCTCTGACAAAATGCAGAAAGACTTTTGGCAGAAGGACATTTGGCAGACGGACATTTGGCCGACAGACATTTGGCTGACAGACAGAAAGCTAAAGAATGTTCCGATTTCGGCCGAGGGCAGATGCGTTACCAGAGTGCTCTGTTCTAATCACAGCCTCGGGCGCCGCAACTGCCTCTGGGAACCTTACCATGGGTCCTAGGCCGCACGTTTTGTAATTCTCTGTCTGGGAAACTATCTATCTATCTATCAAATCTATCTATTTATCTCTCAAATCTATCTATCTATCGTATCTATCAAATGTATCTATTGCATCTATTGATCTATCTATCTAATCTATGTATCTATCTATCTATCAAATCTATCTATCTTGTGCCGGACTGTTATCTGACAGCCACTTGTGTTTCGGCCAAATGTCCGTCGGCCAAATGTCCATCGGCCAAGTGTCCGTCGGCCAAGTGTCCGTCGGCCAAAAGTCCGGCCACGATATTATGTTGCCTGTATATTATGTTGCCTGTATATTATGTTGCATGTATATTACGTTGCCTGTATATTATGTTGCCTGTACATTATGTTGCATGTATATTATGTTGCCTGTATATTATGTTGCATGTATATTATGTTGCCTGTATATTATGTTGCATGTACATTATGTTGCCTGTATATTATGTTGCATGTATATTATGTTGCCTGTATATTATGTTGCATGTATATTATGTTGCATGTATATTATGTTGCCTGTATATTATGTTGCATGTATATTATGTAGCCTGTATATTACGTTGCCTGTATATTACGTTGCCTGTATATTATGTTGCCTGTATATTATGGAGCCTGGATGGTGCCTTGCAGACTCCACTGAGCCGTCTGACCCCAGCCTCAGTCCTGAGTAGGTCAGCAAAGCTGGGAGTCTCCTGGATGAAGCGTCAAGAGCAATACAGCATTTGAGAGATGGAAGCAAAGCATCATGCAGACTCGGCTGCCAGGACTGTGTCTCAGAGGTGCAGAAGAATCCAAAAACAAATCACTTATAGTCCGGGCCCAGCGCTGGCTGATGGGTTTTCCTGAGGAGCTGATCACATGAGAGTTCTCATGGGGCGGCTGTCAGTGGAAGTAACAGCACGTGTTGTTTCCTTCTCGCGGATGCTACTGTCCCACGACTCGTGTAAAATACTAATCTGTATAAGAAGTTAACTCCCTGCAGTGCCACAGATCCTTAAACTAAAAGTTGTATCATTCAAAAAATGTTTAATGAATGGAAATATAACAATAGAAAACATGAAATGAATATAAAACAGTCTGTTTTATTGTTGTAATAGAAAAACACTAAGCAGTGAGTTATACTTAATATAAATCATTGCTATAGGTATTATTCATCATTTTAAAAAGACTGCACCTTTTCATTTATATTTTTAACTTCACTTATGCAGTGTCCATTACTTCTTGTTACAGCCCCACAAGGGGTTTCTACAGGAAGGCAGATCTAGCAGGCTTACTGTGCTCAGTGAATGCTAGAGGAACAGGGAGCCAGTTTCTTGCCCATGCTCAGAAGACACAGAGTGAAACTTAAGTTATTAGCATCTCATCTACCACATCTCCCTGAGGCAGGGGCTACACTGAACATTTTTTTAAAAGTAATTTTACTAGAAAACAAGTAAGTTGTTTGCTGTTTTCTTAACATGATCTGTTTCTTTTTATATTTACTTTCATTTAATGTTTTGTTTCATATCCCATTAACCCCTTAAGGACCAAGGTTTTTTCCAGTTGACACGGGCAATTTTGGCATTTTTGCACACTATTGGTTTCCCCTTAATTATCCGCTTTCTTGTTAAAAGGACATAAAACTCAAAAATGTAATTCATCATTTGCATAAAACATACCATTTTAAACAACTTTCCAATTTACTTCTAGTATCAAATTTGCGTCATTCTCTTGTTATCCTTTGCTGAAGGAACAGCATTGCACCACTGGCAGCTGGCTGAACACATCTAGTTAGCCAATCAAACAGACAAATGTGTGCAGGTGCCAATCAGAAGCTAGCTCCCACTAGTGTAGGATATGTGCGTATTCTTTTTCAACAAAGGAAACCAAGCACGTTTGAAAATAGAAGTGAATTTAAAAGTTTCTTAAAATGACATACTCTATTTGAATCATGCAAGTTTTAATTTGACTTTCCTATCCTATCCCTTTAATACAGAAAATGGAGGAAAAAAAAACAAAAAACATTTTTTGCAGTTTTCTGTATAACCATTTTTACAAAACTTGTGTAGCTAAAGAAAAATGTCTCCAAATAAACAAACTATGCTGTGCTGAGAGGGGAGGGGCCAAGACAAGCCATGGATATAATGGCTTGTCATTATTTACTTATGATCACAGTGATCACATGACCATGTGCATTCAGTGATTGGTCACTGTGACTGATACCATCATGCACTGGGGCATGCTAGTATATAGGCTCCGTTGTAAATATATAATGACTGTAGCTGGCTGTCACAGTGATTGTATACACATTAACTGTCATTTTTTACAGTTACTGTACTGCTGCTGGCAGAGGCGTAACTAGAAACCCCAGGGCCCAGGTACAAGTATCACCAATTTTGCTTTGTTCTTTTGGTATTCTTAGTTGAAAGCTAGACCTAGGAAGGCTCATATGATAATTTCTAAGCCCTTGAAGGCCGCCTCTAATCACATGCTTTTGTATTTGCTTTTCACAGCAGGGGAGAGCTAGTTCAGGTAAACCCTATAGATAACATTGTGAGCACGCCCGGGGATTGTGGCAGACACTGCACTAATTGGCTAAAATGAAAGTCAATAGATAATAAATAGTCACAGTCATGTGATCAGGGGGCTGTCAGAAGATGCTTAGATACAAGTTAATCACAGAGGTAAAAAGTGTATTATTATAACTGTGTTGGTTATGCAAAACTGGGGAATGGGTAATAAAGGGATTATCTATCTTTTAAAACAAAAAAAATTCTGGTGTTGACTGTCCCTTTAACTAATGCCTTCTAGCTGTGAAAAACTGTCAAAATGTGCTGAGATTAGAGGCAGCCTTCAAGGGATTAGAAATCAGCATATGTGACCACCTAGGTTTAGCTTTACCAAGAGAACAAAGCAAATTTGATGATAAAAGTAAATTGGAAAGTTGTTTGCAATTACATACCCTATCTGAATCATGCAAGTTTTATTTTAACTTGACTGTCCCTTTAACATAGGATATCAAGATAACTATGTAAATTAAATAACAGAAGTACATTGTAAAGTTTTTATTTTTATAAAGTGCATGCTTTATCCTAATCAATAAAGTCTCATTTTGACTTTCATGTCCCTTTAATTAATGAGAATATCACAATGTTGCAATATCCATTCATTATTTATTTTGTCTGATTTTGCGGAAATATGCTTATGAAAATGGTGTAGGTTAGAACTTAAATCATGTACTTAATTAGACTTTTAGAATGTAATATGTTTCCCTTTTATGTGTTTCCCATGACTTGTTACACCAACTGCTGAATATTAAATGTATGGGGAAATTGTTTATGTTCATTTTTGTACACGAAATAGCACGTTTTGATCATTGAACCCAACACAGATTGTTCATAAGAACAGGTCCAGTCAAGTGGACTGAGTCTGTTGGAAGAGCAGCTCTGCTTATCTTTTCTATCTCTACACAAAGGCCATTACTGAAATGGATTTTCATTTTAGATAGTGGTTGTAATGAGCAAATTCAATGGCAAGAATTACAGGGGAGAGTACAACAGATTATCTAAGGGTAGATGAAGAGACCACACACGCTTTCTCTGAATATCAGTTATTATGGTTAATCAGAGTGACTACACAGATCTTCAGTGTAAGTTTATTACTGATATTTAGGGGATTTTTAATCACAGTAAATACTTTGAGTTTTTAATATAAAATGTTTAATTATGTTCAATAAAACAACTTTGTAATATATTTTATTTTTCATTATTTTGCCCCATTTATCCTGTAATTTAAGTCTGAGTTTTACAATTCTGACATGAAATAGTACATATAGCAGACTTCACACGCCTAACCCTGCCACATATCTGACTCTAATCGGCTTCAGCAGAGATTATCAGATAAGGAACTGCAAGACAATAGATATTTTGTTAACATAATGTCTGTGTCTAGCATGGTGCATTCCAGTAACAAGTCTAGATTGGTTCCTTAAAAGAACGCATGTGATGGATGCATTCCAAAGAGTTTTAAATGTACCCACTATGTTATATAGTATCAATGTATTGCAATAAAAATCTTTACTGTCCCGTTAATTCTTTGCACTGTGTATGTTTCTGGCAATATTAGGGATTTTTCTATGCACTATAGTTTGTTAAAAAAAGGAGTTGAATGGCCATTGTGCATGTTACTGGCAAACCAAGAGTTAAATTCCCATCCTGTGTGTGCATTATGGGTAGGAACTCAGTTGTGAGAAATATAAATAATGTAAATATGATATAGATCTGGCAGTGCTGCCGGCCTCTCATTTACATCCTGTAGTGTAAGCTACACTGTTTACATAAACCTTTTACACATCTCACAAAATATACTAAAGTATCTTCAATACGACAAAATAACCATCACTTTCCTATTGTCTTCTGCTGCTTTAGTATATTTTCCTTTGCTGACATTATAACAAAAAGCTGTGAGTGGTTTATCTTTAGTAATTCCAGGATCAGGTGTAATAAGGATAAGGTTAAAGGGATCTTTATTTAGGATATTTTCCAATGCTTCACATATCCTTTGCCAGACAGGCATAATATTTTCACGGTTCCCTAAGATACATATAGATCTGAGAACAAACTAGGTCTCAAAACTGCTTAAAAAAAGTAGGATTCTGATGCCAAAAATGTAGACATTTATAAATTAGAGAGATCAAATTCAAAATGTAATAGCTCATTAAAAGGTTTATTAGAGGAACATAATACAGATATAATGTAAAATTCTGAAATATGTTCCCATTAATTTATTTTTAGCAAATGCACTTTGTTCCCTTCATATTCTTTGTTGAAAAGCAGGCTTAGTAGAGTGTGATTGAAATAATTATTTTAACAATGTTATACACTTGCAAGAGAACTAAATGGAAGTAGTGTTTGCTGCCAAAAAGTGTTCCAGACATGTGCATGCACATATCTAGGTATGTTCTTCTTCAAAGAATGCCACGAGAACAAAGAAAGTTTTAGAATAGAAATAAATTGGATTTTTTTTATGTTATCCTCTATCTTAATCATAAAAGACACCTTTTTGGATTTAATGCCCCTTTATTAATTTATAGTAAAAAAAAAAAAATCCAATGCATTTTCCTGATCTATTTTACCGGCTTTATCTATCATTTAAATATAAAAACTGTGTTTTTACACTGCATTATGTGAATTCAGAAACTTGTACCTGCTGCACAGTGATTGTTTGACACATACCAGAGCAAATGTATTTTTATTTATATTCGTTCCTCACTGGGCACACAAAGAAGATGAGATAAACAACACTTAGGCTTTTCAAGAGGTATATTCTTGGACTGGAAAACAAAGCACATTTTGCTAACAAAATTCTAAATAACTTTATTGTGTCGGACAGAGTGATCTGCTTTATGCCTCTACAAGTATTGTTTGACTTGTAAAGAAGTTATGGTTATTTATATGTTTCCCCATTTATGTGACTTTACAGATAGGGAGGTAATTCATGGTATAAACTTCTATTAGAGATGGTAAAGACAAGAACTGCGGAGGACTTTAATGCCAGAGATAAGCATAAGTAGGGTTAAATTATTGCCACTTTAAACAGGGACGCATATGAAAAATACATATGTCAGGGCTGTTTAAATAAATGTTTTGTTTATGAACCCTCATATGTGTCCCTGTTTAAACGGCAATTGCTGCTATCCTATGAGCTAAGCTTAGACTAATACAGTTCTTATCTGCTGTCACAATACAAACAATTTCCATGTGTATCTATAGTACTGCCAGGGGCGTATTAAGGCATACAAGTATATACTTTATTATGATTGTATCATGTGACTTTATCTCCTAGGATACAATTCCTAAACCTATCATAACTACTGTTGTATTTTTAAAGTACTTTTAAAGGCCAGTTTGTATATTCATTACATATTTATCCAAGCAGATATTTTGCTTAAATAACTGTCAATCACCAAAGAAGATGTTTAAGGTTAAACAACTACCTACTGACAAACTATCATACAGTGAAGGATATTTTTTTCTGATATAAACACTTTAATCATCTGACTTGCAAAATAATATCTTAAAATATATATATATATATGTGTATGTATGTGTGTATGTATATATATATATATATATATGTGTGTGTGTGTGTGACCAGAGTGAATGCAAGCCCTGATGAACATCTACTTAAAAAGACATTATTTTTTTAATTTTTTACACCCTGCCCCAAAAATATTATGTCTAAAAAAGGCCTAAATACGCCCTGAGTACAGCATATGTGAGTATTCCTTCTAGTTATGGGACTAAGCAATATATATTATTTACAGACCTGATCCAGCACTGCTCTATGTGACTGTACAGTGGATAAAATAGGAGCTGTAGCCCCCTGTAATATACACATTTTATATAACCAGTAGTATTTGCTAAAATGCTGGAATTAGCCAGGAGAATCAGAAACGTCACCATTTTTTGATACTAAGATTAAATAAAGTTTTTTTTAATGTTTTATATGAAATCTGATAACAGATTACAACAGAAATCCAGTTTGGTATCAACATCTATTTTCAATAGTTCAACATTATCATTCCCCTCACAGTAACATGCTTTGTCCCTTTAATAAATATCACTAAAGACAGGTAATCGATTTATTACCCATTCCCCAATTTTGCATAACCAACACTGTTATATTAATATACTTTTTACCTCTGTGATTACCTTGTATCTGCAGACTGCCCCTTTATTTCAGTGCTATTTACAGACTTGTGTTTTAGGCAATCAGTGCTGACTTATAAATAACTCCACGGGAGTGAGCACAAAGTTATCTACATGACACACATGAACTAGCACTCTCTAACTGTGGAAAACTGCCAAAATGCACTGAGGTAAGAAGTGGCCTTAAAGGGCTTAGAAATGAGCCTACCTAGGTTTAGCATTCAACAAAGAATATCAAATGAACAAAGTAAATTTGATGATAAAAGTAAATTGGAAAGTTGTTTAAAATTGCATGCCCTATCTGAATCATGAATGTTTCATTTTGTCTAGGCTATCCCTTTAAATAAATATATTACATCACATTCTTGTAGAATTATTTTATTCTAATTGCTCACATTAAATAATGTATGATAAAGGAGATATTGCCCAAGCTATACCACACATTAGCTGTTCTTTCCACAGGAAAGTCAAATTAACTTTAATAGTTCAGATACAGCACACAATTTTTAAAGACTTTTCATTTGACCTCCATTATGAAACTTGTGTCATTTTCTTAGTATCCTTTGTTGAAAAGCATACCTAGGTAGGCTCAGGAGCAGCAAAGCACTACTGGGAGCTAAGTGCTTATTGGTGGCTGCACATATATCCCTCTTGTCATTGGCTCACCCGATGAGTTCAGCTAACTCAGAGTAGTGCATTGCTTCTCTGAAGTTGCGTTTAACTATGTGTTTAACCATTTTCATAATTCAGATAGAGCATGCAATTTTTAAGCAACTTTCTAATTTACCCATATTTCTTTGTTCTCTTGGTATCTTTATTTGAAAAAGCAGGAACGTAAGCTTAGGAGCCTGCCCATTTTTGGTTCAGCACCTGGGCAGTGCTTGCTGATTGGTGGCTAGAAGCAATAAAAGCAATAAATTATTTTTAATTCTTTTGCCACTTACTAATCTTAAAGTTGTAATCATCATAGCTCAGGAGTGCTTGAAGAATATTATAATTGAAATATAAATTGAACCTGTTAGACATTTTTGAAACTGGCTTTGATTGGACCCCCCCCCCCCCCCACACACACACACTTTTTTATTACTATTATTTTATTGGAAGGAGAGACACGTATTCCATTTTAGTATTTTGATCTGTGAGGATCCAATAAATGTAGATAGGGTTCATGTAAAGCTTAGGAGCCGGCCCATTTTTGGTTCAGAACCTTGGGTTACGCTTGTTTATTGGTTTGCTAAATGTAGCCACCAATCAGCAAGCGCTATCCAGGGTGCTGAACCTAAAACGGGCCAGATCCTAAGCTTTAAATTCCTGCTTTTTAAACAAAGATAGCAAGATAATGAATAAAAATTGATAATAGGAGTACATTAGAAAGTTGCTTAAAATTGCTTGCTCTATATGAATCATGAAAGAAAAAAATTTGTGTTTAGTGTCCCTTTAAGTCTAATTCCTTGCCTATTTGCCCAATGTGCTTAGAGGAATATGGCTGCACTTCCCTGATGAGGCCCAAAGAAGGCTGAAACGATTGTCTGGGGTTATCTATACCCTTGTTCAAAGAGGGATTGCAAGGTCAGTACACCCCCAAAATGGGCTGGACTGACCTTACTAGGCAGGATCAGACTGATGTGCTTTTTACAAAGTAGAACTTTCCTGAAGTATAACTGGCACAAAAGAGGCTGCTCCCAGGTGGTAAATCTCCATAGAACAAGCTATTGAGCTGTTGTTCATTAAAGAGAGTGCCTCTCTTTCTGTTTATGAGTCGTGCACATGCACTATCCAGGGAATCAGGATGGGAGGGTCAGAAATAAAGCACTGGGAGGTGATAACCTTTCTTTGTACAACCCTGACATTGACCAAAACCCTAAGATTGCAATTGCAGAGTTGGTGTTTGAAAAGAGTGGTGCAATAATATGCCAGGCAAACCCAGTTTACAGAGATTCTGATTGGTGGGTTCATCCTATGCACTAGCTTGGCTATGCTAGTGCACGAGCTATTGCACCAATCAGCAGGTAAGTGCACTTTCAGATCACCACCTGGGGGCATTTTAGAGTTGCCAATCTGTTAAGAAATGGCTAAAACACTGTTTTTTAAAAACTCATTGCATTGCAGAAAGGTACTTGAATAAACAAGAAATGTGATGAAAATACTGAGGCAGTCTGGTCAATAACAAAGTATACAAAAGCTAATTATAATATACTTAACAAAATAGCAAATAAAGAAACATTCAGACAACTCACAAAATCAGGATCAACAGAAATCCAGGTAACATCACAAATATTTGAATGCAGGAAGAACTGTCAAATGATAGCAGGTTTTACTCAAAGGGAAACACATATAACAGATCTATAATAGACCTAGACAAACAATATAAATTAATTAGCTAAGCTTTGTCAGATCATAAAACGATTCCTGCATTTGAATGCCCTTTGTAAACAGAATATTCCCTTCTCTATACCCCCAGTGTGTGCAGCAGGATGACATATACTGTATGTATTTAGGAGAAGCTGAAGATTTAATGCTGTATAGCACATACCACACAGAGTTTATTTAGGCTTGTGGGGGGGGAGTCCACATTCCCAGACTGCCCAGCGCATCTTTATGTTCAGTAAGAAACAGACTCCTGCTGCCTTGTGATTCCAGATACCCAGATGTCAAGGACAGTTTTTATTTCTTCCCAGAAGAATTTATTTTGCTTGTGATTGTCCTAACAATTCCTTAACTCTTCTACTGCTGGTGCAGTGAAATAAATATAACAAGTGTGATAAATACACAGCGTAGCATGATACAGGATACAACCATTAACTACAGTAGGTGATGTTCCAGTTATTTTTAGCTGCACTGATGTATGGCTGATAAAAGACAGTTTGCCAGTAAAGTATTTAACTACAAACATGGATCTTTACTATAGAAAAATATATCTATGTATCTTATATATTCTACATGCACAAAAGTATTCAGACACCTAGGTTGAATGAAAACAATAGTATTTATTAGTCAAATAACACTATATAGCTGGCTCTCCATATGATGACATGACTGCAAAGACCATTGATATATAAGATTTTAGCAGGTCTTCACTACACTGGTAGAACTACGTCTTAACACCTGAAATCAAAAGTAGGGCTTATCAATCACCCTGGTCAAATGAATCTCTGCTTATTTTCTTCCCCCAAATCCAAGCTGGTGACAGGGTTTATGAAGCAGTAGTTTAACCGCAGTTTAATAAATATCAGTTGCAGGCTCAAATGAACAAGCCTGCAACAGATTGATGCAATCGCCTCATGATAAATCTTGCCCTTAATCTTGCTGAAAGTGGCCACAATCTTTGCCCAATTACTTCCATAAAGTAAGTAGTGTGGTATTAACCATAATATCCTGGTTCCTGTCAGTTATAGGGCATCACAATAAAATGACCAAGTCCTCCACAGCATCACAGATCCACCTGCAATCTTGATTGTTGGGACAATGCAGTCCATAGGCAAATGCCACATGTTCATCTAAAAAAAGTAGGGTGATACATTAATCCACAAAATCCTCTTCCACTCTTCAGCTATCCACTAATGGGGAGTGAGGCACCACTGCAGTTGTCTGGGGTTCCCTGGAGAGATAAAGGTTTTGTGTTCTGCTGGCTAGCATGGTAACTATGGGCATTCAGTTCACAATGGATTATCCTGGAGCAAATAGCTGTTCCACTGACTTGTGCAACATCACTGACAAGGTCTGCAATAAGCGTTATATGGTGCAATCACACAGTTTTACATTAATGGAAGAATATCAATGACAGTGGATTTGGGAAATTCCAGAAGAGTGGAAAAATCTATACATTATTCAGGTGGCACCCATTCACCACGTCACCACAAGTTCTTTAGTTCCTCATGGGCATAAACACTTCCTGTGCAGTCTAACAGGCGTGCCAAATGCTTCGGTTTATATACAGCACTGTGAAGATGCTACACATATACTTCTGGTTATGTAAATGCTTGTTTGTTAGCAAATGTGGAGGTGTCCAAACAAAAGAAAAGAGAACTGAAACGCAAAAAAAAGGAAAAAACACAAACTCTCTATGATAATTTCCTAATAGGATTACAAAGAGTGCAAATAGTTAGCAGGCAGGGAGGGGCTAAAAAAGGCTTAAATGTGAACAAGACTAAAATACAATATTATAAAAAAATGTATTACATAAAAAGAAAATATCATAAATAACAAATGTATGTACCATCACATAAGAGTAACAACATAATGATATATGCGCATATGAATAAATAAAGAAATCTGGCCAGAAAAAAGTGAGGTGAAAAACATAATTTATGCTTACCTGATAAATTTATTTCTCTTGTAGTGTATCCAGTCCACGGATCATCCATTACTTATGGAATATATTCTCCTTCCCAACAGGAAGCTGCAAGAGTCCACCCACAGCAAAGCTGCTATATAGCTCCTCCCCTAACTGCCATATTCAGTCATTCGACCGAAAACATGCAGAGAAAGGAAAAACCATAGGGTGCAGTGGTGACTGTAGTTCAAATGAAAAAATTACCTGCCTTAAAGTGACAGGGCGGGCCGTGGACTGGATACACTACAAGAGAAATAAATTTATCAGGTAAGCATAAATTATGTTTTCTCTTGTTAAGTGTATCCAGTCCACGGATCATCCATTACTTATGGAATACCAATACCAAAGCTAAAGTACACGGATGATGGGAGGGACAAGGCAGGTACTTAAACGGAAGTTACCACTGCCTGTAAAAAACCCTTTCTCCCAAAAATAGCCTCCGAAGAAGCAAGGTATCAAATTTGTTAAATTTGAAAAGTATGAAGCGCAGACCAAGACTCCGTCTTGTAAATCTGTTCAACAGAAGCCACATTTAAAAAAGGCCCAAGTGAAAACCACAGCTCTAGTAGAATGAGCTGTAATCCCTTCAGGAGGCTGCTGTCCAGCAGTCTCATAAGCTAAATGAATTATGCTTTTTAACCAAAAAGACAGAGAGGCTGCTGAAGTCTTTTGACCTCTCCTCTGTCCAGAATAGACAACAAACAAGGTGAACGTTTGATGAAAACTGTAGTAGCTTGTAAGTAAAACTTTAAAGCACAAACCACGTCCAATATTGTGTAATAGACGTTCCTTCTTTGAGGAAGGATTAGGATACAAGCATGGAACAACTATCTCTTGAGTGATGTACTTGTTAGATACCACCTTAGGAAAAAACCCAGGTTGGTACGCAGGACTACCTTATCCGTACGAAGGACCAGATAAGGAGAATCACATTGTAACACAGATAACTTGGAGACTCTACGAGTCGAGGAATTAGCTACCCAAAAGGAACTTTCCAAGATAAAGATTGATATCTATGGAACAAAAAAGGTTCAAACGGAACTTCTTGAAGAACCTTAAGAATCAGGTTTAAGCTCCATGGCGGAGCAACAGTTTTAAACACAGGCTTGGATCTAACCAAAGCCTGACCAAATGCCTGAACGTCTAGAATACCTGCCAGACGCTTGTGCAAAAAAATAGACAGAGTAAAAATCTGTCCCCTTTTAAGGAATTAGCTGACAACCCTTTTCTCAAAAACATCTTGGAGAAAAGATAATATCCTGGGAATCCAGACTTTACTCCACCCTTGGATTCATAACAATCAGATATTTACACCATATCTATGTTCAATTTTCCTAGAGACAGGCTTTCATGTCTGTATTAAGGTATCAATGACTGACTCGGAGAAGCCATGCTTTGATAACATCAAGCGTTCAGTCTCCAGGCAGTCCATCTCAGATTGATTCTATTTAGATGGTTGAAAGGACCCTGAGGTAGAGGGACCTGTCTCTGAAGCAGAGACCGTGATGGAAAGGATGACATGTCCACCAGATCTGCATACCAGGTCCTGCGTGGCTACGCAGGCGCTGTCAAAAACACCAAAGCCCTCTCCTGCTTGGTCTTGACCTCCGGAGGAAATCCCACTCCCCCGGAAGAAAAGTCTGACGACTTAGAAAATCCACCTCCCAGTTCTCAACACCTGGGATATGGATAGCTGATAGACAAGAGTGAGTCTCTGTCCAGTGAATTATTGTAAGACTTCTAACATCGCTAGGGAACTTCTGTTCCCCCTTGATGGCTGATGTAAGCCACAGTCGTGTATATTGTCCGACTGAGTATGATGTACCTCAGAGTTGCTAACTGAGGCCAAGTCTGAAGAGCATGGAATATCACTCCCAGTTCCAGAATATTTATTAGAAGGAGGGTCTCCTCCTAAGTCCACTATCCCTGAGCCTTCAGGGAGTTCCAGACTGCATCCCAACCTAAAAGGCTGGCATCTATTGTAACAATTGTCCCATCTGACCTGCGGAAGGTCATACCCTTGGACAGATGGACCCGACATAGTCACCAGAGAAGAGAATCTCTGGTCTCTTGGTCCAGGTTTAACAGGGGGACAAATCTGTGTAATCCCCGTTCCTCTGACTGAGCATGCATAGTTGCAGCGGTCTGAAATGTAGACGTGCAAACGGTACTATGTCCCTTGCCGCTACCATTAAGCCGATTTCATTCATGTACTGAGCCACCGAAGGGCGCGGATGGGATGAAAAAAACACGGCAGAAATTTAGAAACTTTGACAACCTGGACTCCGTCAGGTAAATTTTCATTTCTACAGAATCTATCAGAGTCCCTAGGAGGGAAACCCTTGAGATTGGGGATAGAGAACTCTTTCCTTGTTCACTTTCCACCCATGTGATCTCAGAAATGCCAGTACTACGTCCGTATGAGACTGGGCAATTTGGATGTTTGACGCCTGTATCAGGATGTCGTCTAAATAAGGGGCCACTTCTATGCCCCGCGGTCTAAGGACCGCCAAAGCGACCCCAGAACCTCCATAAAGATTCTTGGGGCTGTAGATATCCCAAAGGAAAGAGCTACAAACTGGTAATGCCTGTCTAGAAAGGCAAACCTGAAAAACGATGGTGATCTTTATGCATCACAATGTGAGGATAAGCATCCTTCAAATCCATTGTAGTCCTCTATTGACTCTCCTGGATCATAGTTAAGATGGTACGAATAGTTTCCATCTTAAATGACGGAATTCTGAGGAATTTGTTTAAGATCTTTAGATCCAAAATAGGTCTGAAGGTTCCCTCTCCTTGGGAACCACAAACAGATTTGAGTAAAAACTCTGTCCCTGTTCCTCTCTTGGAACTGGATGGATCTCGTACACAATGTAAGAATGCCTCCTTCTTTATCTGGTTTGCAGATAATTGTGAAAGGCGAAATCTCCCCTTTTTTTGGGGGGGAATCTTTGAAATTCAGAAGATATCTCTGGGATATAAATTCCAATGCCTAGGGATCCTGGGCATCTCTTGCCCACGCCTGGGCAAAGAATGAAAGTCTGCCCCCTATAGGATCCGTTACCGGATAGGGGTCCGTTCCTTCATGCTGCCTTAGAGGCAGCAGCAGGCTCCTTGGCCTGCTTATCTTTGTTCCAGGTCCGATTGTCTCCAGACCGCCTTGGACTGAGCAAAAATTCCCTCTTGTTTTGCCTTAGAGGATGCCACACCTGCCCTGAAGTTTTTAAAAGGTACGAAAATTAGACTTTTTTTTTTTTTTTTTTTTTGCCCTTGATTTAGACCTATCCTGAGGAAGGGCATGACCTTTTCCTCCGGTGATATAAGCAATAATCTCCTTCAAACCAGGCCCGAATAGGGTCTGCCCCTTGAAGGGAAGTTAAGTAGCTTATTTATTAAAGTCATGACAGCTGACCATGATATAAGCCATAGCGCTCTGTGCGCCAGTATAGTAAAAAACAGAATTCTTAGCCGTTAGTCTAGTCAAATGAACAAGGCATCAGAAAAAAAAAGGAATTGGCTAGCATAAGCTTGTCAAATATATTCATCCAATGGAGTCGCTTAACTGTAAAGCCTCATCAAGAGACTCAACCCAGAACGCCGCAGCAGCAGTGACAGAAGCAATGTATGCAAGGGGCTGCAGGATAAAACCCTGTTGAATAAACATTTTTTATCCATTGGATCTAAAAAGCACAACTGTCCTCGTCAGAGGTAGTGGTACGCTTAGCTAGAGTAGAAACTCTTCTCTCCACCTTAGGAACTGTCTGCCAGAAGTCCCGTGTGGTGGTAACTATTAGAAAACATTCTTCTAAAAAATAGGAGGGGAAGAGAACGGCACACCTGGTCTATCCCATTCCTTATTAAAAAAATTTTTAGTAAACCTCTTTAGGTATTGGAAAAACATCAGTACACACCGGCACTGCATATTATTTATCCAGTCTACACAATTTCTCTGGCCCTGCGATTGTACACATTCATTCAGAGCAGCCAAAGCCTCCCTGAGCAACAAGTGGAGGTTCTCAAGCATAAATTTTAAATGTAGAAATATCAGAATCAGGTTAAATCATCTTCCCTGAGTAAAAAAAAAAATCACCCACAGACTAAGCATATTGTGAGGTAGTATCATACATGGTTCTTAAAGCGTCTGAATGCTCTGTATCTACCCCCAGAGCTAACTGCTTTCCTTTAATTTCAGGTAGTCTGACTAATACTGCTGCCAGAATATTATTCACCACCTTTGCCATGTCTTGTAAAATAAACGCTATGGGCGCCCTTGATGTACTTGGCGCCATTTGAGCGTGAGTCCCTGAAGCGGGAGTCGAAGGGTCTGACACGTGGGGAGAGTTAGTCGGCATAACTTTCCCCTCGACAGAATCCCCTGGTAAAGAAACGCTATGGGTGCCCTTGATGTACTTGGCGCCATTTGAGCGTGAGTCCCTAAAGCGGGAGTCAAAAGGTCTGACACGTGGGGAGAGTTAGTCGGCATAACTACCCCCACGACAGAATCCTCTGGTGAAAATGTTTTTAAAGACAAAAAATGATCTTTATTGTTTAACATGAAATCAGTACATCTGGTACACATTCTAAGATGGGGTTCCACCATGGCTTTAAAACATAATGAACACAGAGCTTCCTCTATGTCAGACATGTTAGAACAGACTAATAATGAGACTAGTAAGCTTGGAAAACACTTTAAATCAAGTTAACAAGCAAATATATAAAACGTTACTGTGCCTTTAAGAGAAACAAATTTTGCCAAAATTTGAAATAACAGTGAAAAAAGGCAGTTAAACTAACAAAATTTTTACAGTGTATGTAACAAGTTAGCAGAGCATTGCACCCACTTGCAAATGGATGATTAACCCCTTAATACAAAAAACAGATTAACAAAACGAAAAATATGTTTTAAACAGTCATAACAGCTCCTACTTTTGAAGCCCTTTGAGCCCTTCAGAGATGTCCTATAGCATGCAGGGGACTGCTGAGGGAAGCTGAATGTCACTGTTTGTAATTTTAACTGCACCAACTGTAACTTTTATACTATAACAGTGGAAAGCCTCAGGAAACTGTTTCTATGCAAAATTTAAGCCAGCCATGTGGAAAAAACTTAGACCCCAATAAGTTTTATCACCAAACATATGTTAAAAAACGATTAAACATGCCAGCAAACGTTTTAAAACACATTTTTACAAGAGTATGTATCTCTATTAATAAGCCTGATACCAGTCGCTATCGCTGCATTTAAGGCTTTACTTACATTACTTCGGTATCAGCAGTATTTTCTTAGTCAATTCCATTCCTAGAAAAATATTTTACTGCACATACCTTATCTGCAGGAAAACCTGCACGCCATTCCCCCTCTGAAGTACCTCACTCCTCAGAATGTGTGAGAACAGCAAATGGATCTTAGTTACGTCTGCTAAGATCATAGAAAAACGCAGGCAGATTCTTCTTCCAAATACTGCCTGAGATAAACAGCACACTCCGGTGCCATTTAAAAATAACAAACTTTTGATTGAAGAATAAACTAAGTAGAAAGCACCACAGACTCTCACAACCTCCTATCTATGTTGAGGCTTGCAAGAGAATGACTGAATATGGCAGTTAGGGGAGGAGCTATATAGCAGCTTTGCTGTGGGTGGACTCTTGCAGCTTCCTGTTGGGAAGGAGAATATATTCCATAAGTAATGGATGATCCGTGGACTGGATACACTTAACAAGAGAAAAGTGATAATGAATGAAAAACAGTTCCAAAAATATGTGAAGATAATATATCCAACGTCTGATAAATCCTATGATGTATGTCCATAAGTGGTGAAAGTGTGTATATATAAACTTTCATTATTCAGATAGAGCAGCAATTTTAAACAACTTTCCAATTTAATTCCATTAAAAAAGTGCACAGTCTTTTTATATTTAAACTTTTTTAGTCACCAGCTCCTACTGAGCATGTGCAAGAATTCACAGCATAAGCGTATATATGCATTTGTGATTGGCTGATGGCTGTCACATGGTACGTGTATGTATTTGTGATTGGCTGATGGCTGTCACATGGTACGTGTATATATTTGTGATTGGCTGATGGCTGTCACATGGTATAGGAGGAATGGAAATAGACATAACTTTTAAAATTTTCAGAAAAAAATCTACTATTTAATTGATGTTCAGACTAAGGGGTAGATTTTATCATAGTGTGAGCGGACATGATACGATGTAGCGTATCATGTCCGCTGCACATCGATAAATGCCGACAGCATACGCTCTCTGCATTTATCATTGCACCAGCAGTTCTTGTGAACTGCTGGTGCAATGCCGCCCCCTGCAGATTCGCGGCCAATCGGCTGCTAGCAGGGGGTGTCAATCAACACGATCGTATTTGATCGGCTTGATTTCTGTCCGCGGCCTCAGAGCAGGCGGACAAGTTATGGAGCAGCGGTCTTTAGAATGATTATTATTATGATTATTTTAAATAAATAATTCACTTTGTACAAGTCCAGTGAGTGTAGATCCTCCTGATATATCTCCTCTGCTCCTGTCACCCTGGCACGCTGATTAAAGGTGAGAGTGCAAATCCATTCTGTTGTGTGTATATATATATATTCACACACACACACACACACACATGTTCATATGTGTACGTATGTATCTCTATGTTTAAGTTCTTTGCAGACCTTTTTGTTTTCGAACAACTGAGACCTTATATCTTTGAACCTTATAACTTTTTAATGACATTTTGTTTTAAATCATTTTTATTAGACAGTGTTATTATGAGTTTAACTGTACTGTTAAATGTATTTTAATGTGTTTTGTGCCACTTTTTTGTTGCGCGTAACAGTTAACCATAGCTCTGAAGTCGCGCTAACCCGACACTGGATAAATGCGATTGCACCACGATATACACTTTGTGCTCCATTTGTAATCTAGCCCAAAAGTGAGTCAATCACAATTTTGTGCTTGTTTTTAACAAATAATGATTTCTGACATTGCCCGGTATTGTCAGTGTGTTTTTTCAATGGTCACAACCCCAAAATTCTTCTTCTGATATCAAGCATGAAATTGTTACCTCCCAAAAACAACACTAAATTTATATTTGCGTCGTTAATCTTCTGACATCTTAATTAAGTCAATAGTGAAGTTAAAGTGATGGTAAATTTCAGACTTTAAGAAAGTTGCAAGGAAAAATATATTAGTGTACAATCAAAACAGCATAATTATTCTTTTTAAAAGTATATATATATATTTTATAAGAAAAGATTTATAATCCTACTTGGTATCTTCTGCTCCTCTGCCCCCCTTAATTTCCTCTTTTGGCTGGGCTGAGGCATAGAGAGCAGCGGCTTACTAAGGGTTTTCAAAGGGCTGGACTTCAAGAGTGTCCTATGACACACACACTGATTGGATGTTCATTGGCATTGTCATAAAAAAGAGTTAATCCCAGTGGGCTGGCATAACATTGTAATAGACGCATTACTACAGGGACACTCAAGTAAAAATTAAACTTTCATTATTCAGATAGAGCATGCAATTTTAAACAACTTTCCAATTTACTTTAAATGTGCACAGTCTTTTTATATTTAAACTTTTTGAGTCACCAGCTCCTACTGAGCATGTGCAAGAATTCACAAAATAAGCGTGTATGCATTTGTGATTGGCTGATGGCTGTCACATGGAACGTGTATGCATTTGTGATTGGCTGATGGCAGTCACATGGTAGTGTATGCAGTTGTGATTGGCTGATGGCTGTCACATGGTACAGGGGAAGTGGAAATAGACATAACTTTTAAAATTGTCAGAAAAAAATATACTACTCATTTGAAGTTCAGACTAAGTGCTATTGCATTGTCTTGTTATCTTGCATTTGTTGATTATGCAAATCTACTGTGTTGACTGGTCCTTTAAGGGGACAGTTCACCCAAAAATGTTCTCCCCTTTAAATTATTCCCAATGATCCTTTTTACCTACTAGAGTGTATTAAATTGGTTACAAGTAGCTCCTTTACTCCTATTTCAGCATTTGAAATACCTGATTTAGCCTGTGGTATAGCCACCTATACTGAGAGTTTTGATACTGGAGTATAGGCTATTGAATAGCCTAAGTTAACACAGGCAGCAGAAGAAATTCAGTGGGATGCAGGATAGATAAGTAATACAATGATAGTTGTCCATTGTTCTCTCTATGTATTGAGCTTTAGTTTTCCAGCCAAATATAAGATAAGGAAGCAAGTCTGTGTACATAAAGTGATAACATAATGAGATCTGATATTACATTGTAATAGGCTGTGGTTTCAAAGCACAAAATCAGCTACTTCATATACACAAATAAACCTGAAAATGCAATTTCTCAAATATTTTATACTCTGCAGTTGGTATTACAAGTCAATGAAAATACATTGATGGAAAAACAATTTTACAGTGTACTGTCCCTTTAAGCCTTTTCATGGATAGATTTTTTTAAAAATTGACATGTATACTTTTTTAATGGCAAGGATTACTTGATTAGCTAAAGTTTACCATCAGTTTAAAAGTAGGTAAAATTTAGGGTAAACTGTCCCTTTAATGTTAACATTCCGATAATGATCACACCAACATCCTTAACTTGCAATTCATAAACCTACATAGGAAAACTCTGCCTTGAAACTTGCAATTTAGTTTACCATAAATTATTTGTTTTTGTGTTTAAACAACTCAGGCCTATGGAATTTTGTGGCTCTATACAAATAAATCATAATAATCATAATAACAACAGTGTGCACGTGACCTAAGCACTATATGACCCCGGGGTTTGCAACTATATATTAACAAAGGATTCTAATAGAAACAGGTAAATTTTTAAATAGACAATGGACAATTATAATTTTATTACTTAACTATCCTGCATCCTACTGAGAGTGTAATTTCTTCTGCTGGCTGTGTTAACTTAGGCTTGTCAATAGCATATACTCCATTGGAAAAAAATGTTTTCTTTTAATTGGACTCTGTCTCTGAATCGTGAAAGTTTCCCTTTAAAGGGACAGTCAGCAATAAAATTGTTATTGTTTAAAAAAGATAGACAACACCTTTACTACCCATTCCCAAGCTTCGCACAACCAACATTGTAATATTAATATACTTTATAACATTTAAATCTCTACATTTCTGCCTGTTTCTAAACCACTACAGACAGCCTCTTATCACATGCTTTTTTATTTGCCTTTCACAACAGGGGACTGCTAGTTCATGTGAGCCATATAGATAACATTGTGTTCATGCCCGGGGAGTTATTTAAGAGTCAGCACAACACAGTACTAAATGCAAGTCAATAGATAATAAATACAAAGTTTTCTGATCAGGAGACTGTCAGAAGATGCTTAGATACAAGGTAATCACAGAGGTAAAAATTGTATTTTAATATAACTGTGTTGGTTCTGCAAAACTGGGGAATGGGTAATAAAGGGATTATCTATCTTTTAAAAGAATAAAAATTTCTGGTGTAGACTGTCTATTTAATGACAAACCCCAGTTCTTGCTGGAGTATATTATTCCATATGTATTTCTACCCTTTCCCAGTACCGTTGCTACTTTATGTCTGACAAATGTCAAGATCATAAACACTGGACTCTCAAAGCCCCTAAATTATATGTAGGATTATGATGAATGCCAAACACTGTTATCAACAGAAGACTTTGGCTATAGGTTGTAAAACTTCTTCTGAAGTGTTTGGGAAAGTGCTGCCAGTTTGCAAAATTGTTTGCAAATATTTGATGTCCCTAGTCAATGAGTTATATAAGCAAACGTAAGGAATGAAATACCATATAATATGGTAGTTATCTGTTTAAATAGAAAGATTAAACACTGCACTCAAGATTTGGGATTTTAAGATTTTATGGTTGATTTTACTAACTGAAAAAAAAGGTCTGTAAAATCAAAGGATATAAATTGTTGCTAAACCTTCCAAATGGGGAAACTCACACTTCTTCTTAAATCAAATGTATTATATGGGCACCGCCATATTGAAAATTATGTGATAATCACATGTTTTTGTATTTTTCATGAATATTGTAGTTGTATTGTGTGAAATTGCTATTAGAAAATCAAGTGAATTTGTCACACTCAGGCTAATTTGCGCCAAAGAAAGAACAGTATCCGTAGCGTTCTGCTCTCTGATGTAAGGACCCATTTTTTTTTTAATATATTGGTAACGTCACCACAAACAAAAACTCCAAACCTTGCGCACACCAAGGAGCAAATGAACGCACGTGTAGAGTAAAAAAGTTGCTTCACACATTGGGGGCGCTGCAAATTTGTAGAGAATTTACTGTTCTACTATGGAATTAGATTCCTGTCAAAAAGGCACATGTGTGTGATTCTTTATCATACAAAAATTTTGACATAAGGATACAATACAAATTTTTTTAAGACTACAAATCTTTAATTACAAATACAATTTTTTTTTGGACGCACAATTTTGTTTTTTGGAAGTACACTTTTCTTTTTTTGTGAAATACATTTTCAACATGAGTCAAAGCACTGTAAAATATAAAGGCTGTGATGTCACAGCTTTGCTTTCAAACCCAGCACATCAGCATATCAGGTAGAATTTTTGTAATGTTATACTTTATTAATATGAAAAAATAAAGAGTACAGTTAGTGTTAACACAAAACATATTCTAAAAGAAGACCAAGTGGTGCTGCAATGAAAACTGTAATTAAAGTGATGGTAAACTCTCCCCTTTTTAAAATCAGATCTGGAATGTAAGCCCTATTTTAGATGGAGTTTAATTCATTAGCTGTAATGAAGATGCAGTATAACATGCTTTTTAATATAGATATGAAATTCAAATACTGCATGCTCCTCCGCCCACTTCAAAGGTAAAATTTTCTGTGAGCTAACAGATTGAATTGTTGTCCAATCAGCGCTCTCCCCATATGGCACTTTTGTTGTAGCTAGAGCATTGATTGGAGAGTAATTCAATCATTTAGCCGACAGGAAAATTGACTTTTGAAGTGAGTGGTGTAACGTGGGGTATTTGAATTTCATATCTATATTAATAACTAAGTTATAGCGCATCTTCATTGCACATGATGAATAAAACCCCATCTAAAATTGCGCTTACATTCCAGATCTGACTTTAAAAAGGGGAGAGTTTACCATCACTTTAAAACTTCAACAAGCTGTATGATGCAAATAAGAATATTCATTTTTGATATGTTAAGCCATGTTGTATGTTACATAATAAATGTTAAAACATTTACCTAAGATGCTGATGTGCTGGGGTTGTCAGCCATTTCTCTACATTTCATTGAAAGCAAAGCAGTAGCTTGTTTGCAGGCAAACTGTTGAGCTAACTGCTGAGACATCACAAGTCGTTTGTTGAAAGCTTACCTAGCTGGTTATTGGGGGCTATGCACATATGCCTGTTTTCATTGGCTCACCAGATGTTTTTAGCAAGCTCCCAGTAGCGCATTGCTGCTCTGGAGCTGTCTTTACCTATGTGTTTAACTTTGGTCTTAGGTTAAACATGTACTTTTATGCAAGCAATAATGCAATAATAAAATACTTTAAAATGCTCTTAGATATATAACAATAGCAGAAAATTGAAAACATTCTTAAAACGTTAAGCTTTATCTAAGTAATGGAAGAAATATTTTGGGTTTGCTGTCCCTTAAATTATATATTAAATACTGAGACATTGCTACATTAGTAACTCATTAATATATGTTCCTAACTGTCCCCAGCAGAGGAGATTAGATAAGAGAAACATAATTTTATGGTCGTTACAACTTTACAGTTATTTCTTATTTAGTTAAACAACTAATATAATTGTAAAACGCATGAGCATATTATTCTCATGCTACATCTCATATTTTTTAAAGCATCCATTTAATCCCATCCCATTCTGCATCACCCAGTTAGCTTTATAAATGCATTTGTGGCACCTACGTACCTCCCCTATACCTTGCATGTTCCCAGCACTATTTATGTCTGAGAACTTGACACAAATATTATATAGTTTATAGGGACAAACATAAAAACATAGGCATTTAATTTATCCAAAATACAAAGCATTAAAATACTCTCTGGTTATCTAAAAAGTGTGTGTTGTATTATGACTGTGGAAGTAGAAGAGGCAAATCTTACCCTAATAGGACCAAAACTGGTGAGTGAATTTTAATAAAAGAATTTAGCTTCTTTTGAGCTTTATATTATAATGTTTGTGTCTCTCCTTCATTTCCATAACCTGCAGAGCTAGATAAACGGTTAAGGTACAAACTTATCTTATAACTTTATTTGAGAGACCACCTCACATTACTGACCAGATTTAGATCATCTCACCAGAGCAGAGAGCTAATATTAATGAATATTCACTTTGTAATGTACCTTTTGACCTGTAGAGGGTGCTCTATTTACTTTATTTACTTTTACAGTACAACTCTGAAAATCCGGACTACTTGGGGATTTGCCCGGTCCGTATTTTCGGATTTTCCGGATTCTCGGACATCGCTGATAAAATACCTGTAAATAATAAAGAAGATGTGTTAATGTTTTTTTATTATAAATAAATACTGTACAGATCACATTGGAGCTCAGATTTCTCTCTTCCTTGGCGTGCCGTCGATTGTTGCCGCTCTGAATGCTAATTTGCGCATGCACAGTAACAAACACACCCGGAAGTTGTAATCCCTCCAGAGTCTGGATTCTCAGGTTGTCCGGATTCATGGGGTCCGGATTTTTGGAGTTGTACTGTAGTTTCTAAGTTGAAATAAAACACAATTAAAACAAATACATTGAACATTTCAGATGTGTGGAGGATTCAGGTTGCACTACTTCTGTGGCAGGTCACAAAACTTTCAGTGTTTAGAACATTTTGTTTTAAACTTTTATTATTATTTACTTGTTCAGAATCTATATATGTTGTCTCTAGAATCTGCTATTTCCCCAACACAGACACAACCAAAACAATTGTTTATGGGCCATTTGTATTAAAGGGACATGAAACCCAAAAATGTTCTTTCATGATTCAGAGAGAAAATACAATTTAAAACAATTTTCCAATTTACTTTTATTATCCAATCTGCTTTGTTCCATTAATATCCTTTGTTGAAAAGTATAGCTAGGCAGGTCCAGTAGCACATATATACCTCTTGGTAAGCTAGCTCACGGTAG
Source organism: Bombina bombina (assembly GCF_027579735.1). Lineage (NCBI taxonomy): Eukaryota > Metazoa > Chordata > Amphibia > Anura > Bombinatoridae > Bombina > Bombina bombina. The sequence continues at coordinate 136,627,484 of NC_069503.1, forward strand.
TGCTTTGCTGATCCTTCGATAAAGGATATGAAGAGAATAAAGCAAAACTTATAATAGAAGTAAATTGGAAAGTTGTTGAAATTTGTATTTTCTATCTGAATCATGAAAGAAAAATGTTTGGGTTTCGTGTCCCTTTAAAGACCACAGAATCTGACAGATTTTAATCAGGCAGTGATGTTTTTGAAGCAAAAATCAAAGGAGCTTCCAATTATAAGTCACTGAATCAGCTTATGAGAAAACTAACACTATTGAGAGGAAAGATTTACTGGTAACTCAGTGATACTGTAGCAACAAATGAGATATACATAAAGGGAAATCCGATTAAAAACAGGGGCACTTTAATTCATCAAATTTAAATTTCACTTGTGTTGTGAAAATACCTTTTTAATCCTGACAGCCGCTGCATCGCTTCCCCCGCCCATTGCAAAGCTTCTTCCTGGGTCTAAAATGAGGAATCCGGCTTCCTCCAATCGTGGCGTTGAATCAGACACTGATTCCCCCCGGGGGAGCCGTGATTGGAGGATGACTGAGCCGTCATTTCTGACGTATGAAGAGGATTGCGACGACCGGGGGAATCGCTGGAGCGGCTGTTAAGATTAAAAGGTATTTGCACAACACGAGTGAAATGTAAATTTTGATGAATTAAAGTGCCCCTGTTTTTAATCAGATTTTTAAAAACTGGGCACTTTATCATCTAAATTTACTTTCACTTTAAGGTCACAATTAAACTTTCATGATTCGGAATGGAGCACTCTTCTCTTTTACTTCTGATTATAAGCTTACTTAAAGGGACAGTAAAGTCAAATGTTCATGATTCTGATGGAGCATCCATTTTAAACAACTTTCCCATTTGCTTCTAGTATTTTTCTCTTGGTATCCTTTGTTGAGGAATAAAGCTACATAGGCTGATGGGAGCTTAGGGGAGTATACATGTCCACAGCAGTATTTGCAACTATGTATAACATTGCTATATGCATTGTTGTAAACACTGCATGCTCCTGAGCTCCCCTAAAATGACTGTTTAACAAAGGATTTCTAGAGAACTATGTAAAATTGATAATAGAAGGAAATGTAAAAGTTTGTTAAAAGTTAATTTTCTATCTAATCCATTTAAGTTTAATTTTGACTTTACTGTCCCTTTAATTCTTTCGGTATTCTTCATTGAATTACAGGTATGTAGTCTCAGGAGCAGCACCTATGTAGAACACTATATGGCAGCAATTTTGCAAGAAGGCTTTTAATAATGTTATATGTTGTGCAAACACTGCTGCCATCTAGTGTACAAAATAATTCTTGCAAACACTGCTGCCATCTAGTGTACAAAAGCATTCTTACAAACACTACTGCCATCTAGTGTTCAGAAGCATTCTTGCAAACACTGCTGCCATCTAGTGTACAAAAGCATTCTTACAAACACTGCTGCCATCTAGTGTACAAAAACATTCTTGCAAACACTACTGCCATCTAGTGTTCAGAAGCATTCTTGCAAACACTGCTGCCATCTAGTGTACAAAAGCATTCTTACAAACACTACTGCCATCTAGTGTTCAGAAGCATTCTTGCAAACACTGCTGCCATCTAGTGTACAAAAGCATTCTTACAAACACTGCTGCCATCTAGTGTACAAAAACATTCTTGCAAACACTACTGCCATCTAGTGTTCAGAAGCATTCTTGCAAACACTGCTGCCATCTAGTGTACAAAAGCATTCTTGCAAAACTGCTGCCGTATAGTGATCTAGATATGTGCATGCTAACTATCTAGGTATTGTCTTCAAGAAGGAATATCATGAGAACAAACGTGTTTGAGTTTTTCCATGTAACAAAATAATATCCATTCATGACGTGTGTGATTTTCTTTATCGTTATTTTTCACAGTTTTCTAAATGTCTGAACACTTCATTACAATCATAAATGAACATTCTGGTGATCAGCCAATCACAATGCAGCCTATTAAAGGTCTCCTGCAGCAAAGATACAAAGACAAACATGTGACCAGGGAATAAAGTAATAAATGGATTAAATAAAAAGTCAGCAGAACTGTTATCTAGAAGAGCGGAGCATTGCACCCTATCTACCTGCGTCAGTGAAGTTGTGCTCCCCCCCCCCCCTTGCACTATTTCATTTGTAAACCCATAGCCCTAAAATAATAGCTTCATATATCCAGAGTATTCTGATAAAACTGTATTATATTCATTCTTCAGGTAAGTCCCAGTACTTTCAAAGCAATTGCATCACCAGTCTGCAGACTTGGCAGCTAATAGATAAACATAAGAAACGTTTCCCATACTGTAATTAAGATATTTTGGCACCATTTTCTGTGTTTCTTTACACCCACTGTAAGAGCTAACATAAGGAATACTGCTGTTTAGTATAGGCCACTGGCAATGAAGGGGTTACACAGCACTAAGGGTTACAGACATGATATAGTTATTTATGGCCAGCGGCTGTGGTTGTGTGGGGCCATCTCTGGCAGTTTCAGCTGTAAACATTCCTATACCACAAGGCAAATCATTCTGACTACCAGCCAGGACTGTCACTGACACATCACATAAATTCTGGGCAAAGGGACTCTGGTTAGGTCTCTCCTAGCAAGGACTGAAGGATGCAGGGAAATGTAATTATTCTTAAAGGGCCAGTTTTGTGTAGAATAGGTTTCCCCTAAATGTGCTTCCAACGGCTTGTTATACCTGCTACAGAGTATAAAATTCATGAGAAATTGCTCCTTTAGTTTTATTTTTTGTATGAAATATATGCTTTTGCGAATTGAAATTACAACCCATGCAAATTTATATACACAAATGTGTCATTCACTTATCTGTGCCTACATACACAAATGCCAATACTAAGAGAGAGAGCAATTGAAAATGAAAATTTTAGCACATATCTCTCCCACCCCCACTGGGAGTGTGATTTCTTCTGCTGTTTCCGGTTTACATAGCTTTCCTAGAACTGATATTGACATTTTCAGTATAGGTGGAGGTTTAAACACGCAAAATGAGCTATTTCAAGTGTATAAATAAATATAAAGGTCAGCAGGTAAAGTGAATCATTGGGAACACATTAAAGGAGACAAATTTTACAGTACTTAAACGTCCAATTGGGTCTGGGACCTGTTCAAGTGTCTTAAAGGAGCAATAAATTAAAATGTTTATTTCCTATCAAATATTTAATTATGAGTAGTGTGACAAACACCGACTACCCTGACTGGGTATCTCCGCCAAGAGGGTCCTTCCTGTATCTGGAACTTGTAGCTATAGAGCGCAGAAAAGTGATTATAGCCAGAGCCCACCCAAATAACCAGACAAAACCAGTATTCAGGTTAAACACGAACAGATTTTATTGCAAAACACACACACTTATATACCCACAGCTCATCATGATAAGGGTCTTATCTGACCCCCAGATCTCCCTCCATTCCCGTCCCTCCAGACAGACTGGCGCCCCCCATAGCAGCCATAGTTCCATGCAGTCCCTGTGATACCAAGGTGGTGGTTTTGGGGTGATCCCAAGGGAGCAGCTCACGGCCCCAAGGTGTTCCAGTCCAAAAAGCGACATGATCCGTCAATGGGGGCCGGAGCGGTAGTGGATCAAAGGTACACCGGGTAAGCGCTAGTGGATTAGGGGTTATAGGGGGTCCAAAACCCAAGTTCCCAAGGGAGCTCCCTTCCGGCAATCATCCCACCTCTTGCCCTCTCTAGGGGGTACCAATCCCCAAAAGTGCAGAGCTCTGGGGCAAAGGGCCGCTGGAGCGACCTGGAGTAAAGATCAGTGGATATCCGGTGTGGTGTGGCCGGCAGGTAGTACTAGGAGCCCGACCGGCTGGAAAGGGGTTAGGCGGTCAGCGATCAGGAGGTACAAACCATGAGGAGATACAAACAGCAAAACAAGAAATAGGAAGCGTTTGGGAGATCCCGTAAGCCATGAAAAGGCCAAAACGGGTGTAAAAAGGAGTGATCCAGGTAGTAGGGGGGTCAAGCCTTAGTATCCGTGATAGTGCTCCCCCTTGAAAAGTCTGGCAGACCCAGCTAGATCCACATACAGGTCGGTCTGGGGCTGTCCGGGGAGCTATTCTAACTCGGTTTGCCGGGAAAGTCCATCAGCATTCCCATTGCTCATCCCTGGCCAGTATTGAATAGTGAAGTTGAAAGGCTGCAAGGCTAAGCTCCACCAAGCTGTCTCCAGAAAATCTGTTGAGCCAGACCAGGGGGTTATGATCCATGAGAACGGTGAAGGCCCTTCCATATAGATACGGTTGTAGTTTTTTAAGGGCCTACACCAGGGCCAGGCATTCTTTCTCCACCGCTGTGTAGCCTACTTCTCTGGGCAATAGCTTCCTACTGATATAGGCTACAGGGTGTTCATGGCCCTCCTCATCCACATGGCTCAGCACTGCTCCCAACCCGAACATGGAGGCATCTGTATGGACACAAAAACATTTGGATAGGTTAGGAGCGGCCAGTATAGGGGCAGAAGTTAGAGCTGCTTTAAGGCTTTGGAAGGCGGCCTCACACTCGGGGGACTGCAGGACCTGTCGGGCAACTGTTTTCTGGTCGGGTTGGTCAGGGGTTTGACCAGGGCACTGTAGTTGGGGACAAACTTGCAGTAGTACCCTGTGGTACATAGAAAAGCTAAGACTTGGTTTTGGGGTTTGGCCAGTTTGCGACTGCCTCAATCTTGTCTGGCTCCGCCCTCTGCTTCCCGCAGCCATACATTTGTCCAGCTTAAGCGGCAGACCTGCCTAGATGGACCAAATGGTCTTCCCAGGTATCGCTATAGACCTCAATGTCGTCCAGGTATGCACAGGCATAATCCTGGAGGCCATCAAGGAGGTGATGTACCATCCTCTGGAAGGTCTCCGGAGCATTCTTCATCCCAAACGACATGACCTTAAACTGGTATAGGCCGAATGGGGTGATGAATGCTGACTTCGGAATAGATTCCGGGTCCAGGGGGATTTGCCAGTACCCTTTGCAGAGGTCTAGGTTGGTCAGGAAGTTGCCACGGGTGATGCGGTCTAGGTGGTCATCTACCCGGGGTATAGGATAGGCATCAGTTATGGTTCTGTCGTTGAGCCTATGGTAGTCTATACAGAACCGGGTGGTCCCATCCCGTTTGGGTACCAGCACCACCGGGAATGCCCAGGGACTGTTGGACGGCTCAGTGATGCCTGTGTGCAACTGTGCATGTCAGTTTTGACAGTCTTGTAGGAATTGCCAAATAAATAATATAAATGTATATGATTTTATTGAACATAAATTAAAGAAATTGTTTGTTTGTTACACTAATACCCTTGATAATCACTAGATGAAGTGATATCAATTTAAATAGTGTGTTTATCTGATTAACAGAACAGTACAGGTACTTGATAGGCCTAAAGAGGACCGGCACTTATATATATATACTTCTAAATACAACACCCTTTAGTCATATAACTTAGGACAGTTCATATCCAGCTGTAGGCAATGTAATAACAGTTGCACACGATGTTTCAAGACAAGCCAAGTCTCTTTACTTACGGAAGATCTTGCTGGTCGTTCCGGTAACTGCTCCGAGCAGCTGCGTCACTGCAAAGAGCAAAGTGGGCGGTTTTCCTGTAGCGATGCATCTCAGTGAACGAGTGTGGAGAGTGATGTCACTGACCCACTTACGTTGGATGGGGAGGAGGATTCCGATACTCTGGGCAATATGCAAAAGATAGAATGTTTCCAAAATAATGTCTCTTATTGCCGTACCTTATTTGGTGCACATGAAGGTATGACTAGAGAGGAAGTCCCGGTATGCCAGAGAGTATGACTGAGTGTGGGTTAGGTCTTCGGTAACTTAGATTGGAGTTTTGTAGTAGCACACACAATAGTAGACCTGAAGGTAATTAAGGAAAAAGTTCTGTAGTTATTCAAAATAGCATTAGATTAAAGAGCTTAGAGAGAGCACTGCTACACCTAGCAGAAGTAACAAAATACTAAGCGTTGGCTAGTCAGTGAGCAGGTGATTTAAAGGGGGCGTATGCATGGAATTGGTGGAATAGATTTAAAGGTATACAATCCAGCAAAAGAAATCCTGACAGTCCAGCATCTCCCTGAGCTCGCTGTGCATATTTTCCCTAACTGATTCGGGGGCCCGGTAGGCCGGCTACTGCAGGGGTGCCTGTCCCAGGGTCTCCACTCCGCTACTGTGGTTTACCCAGGGTCAGTGGAGAGCATGTCTCATTGGTTCTCTAGCACCTGTCTGACTTGTTCCCTCTGCCTTGTCCCTAGCCTCTCGTCTAGCTTTATGTCCCCTACACCAGTGGGCGCCCTATTCCACCCGGGTAGCTCCGGCATGAGGAAACTTTCTGAGTCCTCCATAGCCGGAGCACATATGGCGGCTACCTATTTTGGCCTTTCCTGGTATGCCTTCAGCATGTTCACATGAAAGGTCCTGCGGACCCGGTCATCTGAGCATTTGGCTACCAGGTAGGTTGTGTTACACAGATGCTCTACTACTCGATAGGGTCCCTGCCAGGAAGCCTGTAGCTTATCCGTCTTGACAGGCTTCAGGGCAACGACCTTCTGCCCCACGTCTAACGTGCGGTTACGATCATTCCTGTTGTACCACCGCTTCTGCATACCTTGGGTGACCTGAAGATTCTCTTGCACCCTATCAACAAGGTCCTTCAGTCGGTCCCTGAACTCCAGGATGTACCCCACAATGAAGTGTCCTTCCTTCCCAACCGATCCTTCCCAGTGGGCTCTAAGTAGGTCTAGGGGCCCCCTCACCCTCTGGCCATACACTAACTCAAAGGGAGAGAACCCAGTGGATTCCTGGGGCACCTCTCTGTATGCAAACAGGAGGTGTGGCAGGTATCTTTCCCAATCTTTGTGAGAGGCCAAGAAAGTCTTAAGCAGCTGCTTCAGGGTCCCATTAAACCTCTTGCACAGCCCATTAGTCAGGGGATAGTATGGAAAGCTTGGCAGAGGTCTTATCCTGCAAATCCTCCATAGCTGCTGGGTGAGCTCAGCAGTGAACTGGGTTCCTTGTTCTGAGATCACTTCCCGGGGGAAACGCACCCTGGCAAATATCCGGAGCAGTGCATTGGCCACTGTCTCTGCCTGGATATTGGCCAATGGGATTGCCTCCGGATATCGGGTTTCATAACCTACTACTGTCATTATATATTTTTTTCCTGAGGGGCTGGGATGGGGCAAGGGACCAACAATGTCAACAGCTATTCTGCTGAAGGGTTCGTTAATGATGGGGAGGGGGTGCAGGGAGGCTTTAGAACGGTAGCCCTTGCCTACTCTCTGTCTAACATCCCCTGTAACCCCTGGCCAGAAGATGGTCTGAGTTAGTCGGTGACAGATCGTAGTGATTCCTAGATGCCCTGCCAGGGAAAAGTCATGCCCTATACGCAGCAGGTTGTACTGATACTTTTGTGGTATCACCAGCTGATGCTTGGACATCTGCCTGCCCCCCCCCCTTTTGTTAACCCTGTATAGGAGCCCTCCCTCCCATTCAAAATAGTCCCTTCCAATTCCACCTGACTCAGGAGATCTGGTGAGTGGTCAGGGTAGGAGTCAGGGCGTAGTGGCTTACCTTTGTCCCCAGATCGTGTGTGGTAGCCTGACGTCCGGCTTGCTGGTGGGTGGTAACTGGGCAAGCATCAGTGAAACTATCCCATATGAAGGAGGAGGCGAAGTGCCCCAGGTCATTTCCCAGCAAGACCTCTGTGGGTAAATGGTTCGTAACCCCTGCTTCCACAGCACAGGAGCCAGCACCCCAATCCAGGTGGACCTGTGCTGTAGGGATCCGGAGTCCCTTACCCCCAGCCACACGTACTGTAATGAACTTCAATGTCCAGTCCGAATTGATGACCATGTGTGGCTGGACAAGGGTGACAGTGGCTCCACTGGCCCGCAGTTCCTGGGCCTGCCGGTCGTTGATAAAGTGTGAGAGTGAGAGTTGGCACTAACTATAAATCCTAAGGCCCTAGTAATTAAAACTACTCCTCCTTAGTAGTTTAGGCAGAACAATGGACAGGTAAAAAAATAAAAAACTGGCGCTATGAAAAACAGCTCCAGGAACTGATCAGCTTGGTCGACTGTCTCGGGCTTCCGATCCCTGACCTATTCTCGTACCTCCGGCGGGAAATGATCATAGAAGTGCTCGAGAAGAATGAGTTGGGTGGCTTCTGCCAGGGTGGTTACTTGGCAAGAAAGAACACAAAGTCACACAGCACATAAAAAATGCAACTCACTTTATTGGAAAGTGAAGGTCCAAAGAAAACAGCAACTTGGCAGCCTGTGAACCAATAGTCCAAGAAGCGGGTAAACCGGTTCGCCCAGTCCATGAAAGGCTGCCCCTCTTGCTCCTTAGCCCTCGAAACTTCAGCCAGTGAGCCTCCGGCGTGATGGCATATCGGGCTATGATGCACTCCTTCACCCAGTCATAGTTCCTCCTGTCCTATGAGGGGATAGTTTCATAGGCATCTAAGGCCCTCCCTGATAGCTTCCCGATCAGGAGGGTGATTCGGTCGGCACTAGCAAATGCCCTGCAGTTCTCACTACATCTCAAACACTTGGAGGTATCTGTCGATCTCCTTGCCTCCTTACTGCTACAAACCAACCGGTGGTGGAAAGGTCACTCAATAAAGTAAAAAGTAGCAAGTTGAATAAAAACAAGTGCAGCTGTGCATCTTGGTGTTTAATAAAACACGTGTTTTTATTCAAATTACTACTTTTTACTTTATTGAGTGACCTTTCCACCACCGGTTGGTTTGTAGCAGTAAGGAGGTTTTCCAATCTTCCCTGTTACTGCGAGTGAAGAGACAATGTGTGGCTGGACAAGGGTGACAGTGGCTCCACCCCTCCACACAGACTGGCGCCCCCCATAGCAGCCATAGTTCCATACAGTCCCTGTGATACAGAGGTGGTGGTTTCAGGGTGATCCAGAGGGAGCGGCAGCTATTCCTAGGTACCAATGGAGAGCTCTGGGCCCCAAGGTGTTCAAGTCCAAAAAGCGACATTATCTGTCACTGGGGGCCAGAGCGGCAGTTGATCAAAGGTACAACGGGTAAGCACTAGTGGATTAGGGGTTGTAGGGGTGTCTGAGTCCCCAAGTTCCCAATGGCCGGTAGTTCCAGGAGCCCGGCAAGCCAGAAAGGGGTTAGGCGGTGAGCGATCAGCTCTTCCGTGAGATGGTACAAATAGCAAAACAAGAAACAGGAAGAGTTTGGGAGATCCCATAAGTTATGAAAAGGCCAAAACTGGTGTAAAAAGGAGTAAGCCAGGTAGTACGGGGGTGGCGGGTCGCCTTAGCATCCCGGTATCTGTGACAAGTAGAAACAAACAAAAAATCATTATTTATACAACCTGATTTTCTTGCATTGAAGTTTAATTTTGATAAATGTGAAAATTGCAGTCTTTCACTCCCCCTAGTGGCTAGAATGTGTATTTCCTGAAATTCGGAAATCTAATCCTTATACAATGCTGCACATAGTGATTGATAATTTATAGACATGTGCATATGGCTTCGGACGAATAAGTATTTATCCGAATTTAGGCCCATTGGTCCATTTCTCTGCATAACAACTAGATGAATGGACCAGGGACCGAAATGGGTGAGTAACAAAAATGGTCATGTTTGTTAGTATTCATTTGGTTTTTCGCATGACTCTTTCAGCGGCAAAAAAAAAAAATGGGTAAGAGGTTGCGGGAAAGGGGTAAGGAGCTGAGATCATTTGACAAATCATTTAATTTGTGTACAAGTTCCCCTGTCGAATCCTAGCAGAGCATCACTAAATGATTGATTGGTGGTAGTATAAGTGAATATCAGCCATCTTTAATCACTTTCACTTCAGCTTCTGAACAGTGCAGTGGTGTGTGCCTCTGTCACCTGCGTGTGCCTTTTTTTGGGGAAAAAACCCATTGTGTGCAGAATCAGATTTTTTCTTGCAGTGCAGTATAACTGCACATACTGCATTATTTTTTCACTCTGGGGATAAGAGATTTATACATTTACTAGTTTAGTGTTAAAGAGTTGTTGCATTAAATAGTATATTGCTGTGGGGGCATTGCTGGAACTGGTTGGTCTCCTGCCTTTGTTGGGGGGGGGACAAGTTTTAATTTAACCCTTTGTGTGCATAATTTTTTTTTTTTTATTGAGGAAAAAAAAGATGCATACATTTTATACAGTGATTACAATACAGTAGATAATCATATCATATCTGACTATAGGTATACAAAGATGAAAATCCTCCTTTTTTTTATAACATAGAGACAAACTGCATCATGTAAAAATTAAACATAATTTAAAGAAACTACTCGTTTCTGAAAAAATTGATATAGATGCATGAGACAGGACTGGTCGCTGTAACAACACGTATCAACAGAAGTGAGCAGCTGACATTTATAAACTAAAAACTATAGAACTTGGCAAACAGATAAAAACTTATTTCCCCGTAAGTATAATCTATGTGAAATATTCTGAACGGCTGAAAATATAGGCTCTTAGCAGGTTGTAAGACATCCCTCTCTGGCATAAAAATATGATGCAAACCCTTATCTATAAATCATACAACACCCAATTTAATAACCTACTTTAAAGTCTTAGTTCTTGTTGTTACCTTTTTATAGTATGCACTTGGATCCCCAACCTTGGTCCCGGCCGCAGACCGCATGGGGGGGAATCCACTTTGTCGCTCTTTTTCTGTCAATAACTGAGGCTATAAAAATATCCCTTTTTCTGTTGTAAAACTATGTCCCTCTAGAGGCCACCCACCAAATCCCCAAGAAACACATGAGATGATAAAAGGGCATTTATGCTGTTACTGTGCCTCCTACAAGTTGTCAGCGTGTGTTTGCATCCATAACCTATTTGCACCCTCTATCATACAACGACAGAAATGCCTAGAGCCATGTGATTCAGAGCCTAGAAGAACAGGGAAGTGCCAATAACTAAACATACTCTAGTATCGCTTAAACATACAAGCTCTTTATAGGAAAAACACAGACTAGAAAAACAATTAACATTTTTAGACCAACAGTATTGGGATATATGGCAATATCAAACGTTCCTCAGTCTGGCATCAGGGAGTCCCGGCAATAAACCATTTTAAACTGTTTATTAGAGTTCCCTTTATCTGAGTAAAAGGGCACGTCCGCCTGCAAGAGTAAATTCTCAGATGTTGTATATGGAGTGTTATCCAAAGGTATAATGAACCGGGATTTTCCTTTGCTCACCCAGTTAGACCATTCCTCCATGCTAAGTACATCAGGCCTCAGTGCTGCATAAGTTGAAGTATAGAGCTTCCTAGTGTATCTTAGACCTGTGGCATGGCGACGGCGTACACTATCGACTTGCTTTTGCTGATACAGCTGATCATCATGTTGGATCGAGATGGCAGTTGGATATATTTCGATCGTTGGTGGTCTGGTCTTTGCTTGAAATGGCTGCACTAGAGGTGAGACTTGTGGAGGTAACGCTATACCAGTATCAATCTCTTTCTCTCTCAGAAGGGGGGAGACCACGGGGGCACCCTTTACCGCTGCCCCATCCCCACTGAATATCAACTCTGCCGCTTCCAGCTTATTCCCTGCATCTGTCCCAAACAATTGCAAATCTTTGAGAAAGTCCCATGGAGCCCTCTGTATTAAATCTTCAAAGTGACGTTCCAGCTTTTCCAAGATGTCGTCTAAACGAGACATGCAGTTAGCTTCTTTCTCGGCAGCCATGTTTGTTGCGTATTGCCAAATGCCCCAATAAACTTAAACTCTCTATGGCAGGAATAGCCTGCTCACTCTGCAGACCCGTGAGATTGTATATGTTTTCTCAGCGTCCAGTCCTGACATGAAACCTCGGAAAACCGAGGGGGGTAGCGTTGCCTGTCTTGAGCCGCCGCCCCAGACCTTTCCTGCCGATCTTGTGCTCCGGCTTCAAAAATACAGCAACTGGTTTAAGTTGCAATGTTCTATCCACCAGTCCAAAGGTACTGGTCGCTAAATATGTTTATATTGCTGTGTTAGTTATCCCACACCGGCGGATTGCTGGATATTCAGCTGGAGCACTAAGAGTTTGCGACCGTCCACAGTCGCTGCTCGGACACGCCCCCCCCGTGCATAATAATTTTTGTCTTGCAGTGAGTGCACATTACCGCATCATTTTTTTTATTTTTTTCTAAAGTTAGCAAATAATATATATTATTTAATCTATATATACTGTATATATATATATATATATATATATATTTATATTTATTAGAGATATTATTTAAATATTACTAGTGCTCTCCATCTAATTGAAACAATATTTCTGTAATTGCAGTGGGGGCACTGTGTGTTACTGACAGTTTGCTATAGGTTTTCTATAGCACCATAGTAATTATGTAGCAAACCTTTTCATCTGAGTACAATATATAAAAACAATAATTAACAATAATAATTTCTCAGTGGCTCGTTATATTGCACACAGTGCATGCCTGTTTCCAATACTGTTACTAGTATACTATCAGTATTACATATATAGTAGTATGGTGTACCCCTCATCTTATTGAAACAATATTTGTAATTGCAAAAAAAATAAAATTATGCTTACCTGATAATTTCATTTCCATCGTGGGGAGGAGAGTCCACTGCTTCATTCATCACTTGTGGGAATTAAGAACTTGGCCACCAGGAGGAGGCAAAGAAACCCCAGCCAAAGGCTTAAATACCTCCCTCACTTCCCTCATCCCCCAGTCATTCTGCCAAGGGAACAAGGAACAGTAGGAGAAATATCAGGGTACAAATGGTGCCAGAAGAACAAAAAATAAATTTAGGTCCACCCACTGGAGAATGGGCGGGTGCAGTGGGCTCTCCTCCCCATGATGGAAATGAAATTATCAGGTAAACATAATTTATGTTTTCCATCTAAAGGGGAGGAGAGTCCACTTCTTCATTCATCACTTGTGGAAACAAATACCCAAGCTCTAGAGGAAACTGAATGAAGAAAACGGGAGGGTAAAGGAGGCGGACCCTATACTAAGGGCACCACAGCCTGCAGAACCTTTCTCCCAAAGGCTGCTTCCGTTGAAGCAAAAACGTCAAATTTATAAAAATTTTCAAAAGTATGTAAGGATGACCATTTGGCCGCCTTACAAATCTGCTCCATAGAAGCCTCATTCTTAAAGGCCCAAGAAGAGGCCACAGCTCTAGTCGAGTGAGCCGTAATCCTCTGAGGAGGCTTGTGTCCCGATGTCTCATATGCTAGATGGATCATACTTCTCAACTAAAAAGATAGAGAAGTTGCAGAGGCCCTTTGCCCCTGCGTCTTCCAGAATACACAACAAATAAGGACTACGTCTGTCTGAACTCCTTCTTGGCTTGAAGATAAAACTTCAAATCTCGAACCACATCCATATTATGAAGTAACCTCTCCTTTGAAGAAGGGTTAGGACACAAGGAAGAAACTACTATTTCCTGATTGATGTTACGACTCAACACTACCTCAGGAAGGTATCCCAATCCAGTGCGAAGAACAGCCTTATAAGCATGAAAAACAAAATAGGGAGGCTCACATTGGAAGGCCGCCAACTCAGAGACTCTGCGTGCCGTTGCAATAGCCAATAACAACAGGACCTTCCATGAGAGAGTCTTAATGTCCAGGGCATGCATAGGCTCAAACGGAGCCCTCTGCAAAACCTTAAGCACCCAGTTTAAGCTCCAGGGAGGAGCCGTATTCCTGAAGACCGGTCTAATTCTAACCAGAGCCTGAACACAGGACTGAATGTCAGGAAGCTCTGCAAGCTTCTTATGCAACAGTACCGATAAAGTCGAGATCTGTCCCCTTATAGAACTGGCGGCAAGACCCTTATCCAGACCATCCTGGAGAAAGGCCAAAATCCTGGATACCTTGACCTTGTGCCATGAGTATCCTCATTCCTCACACCAGGACAAGTAGGTCCTCCTTGCGGTAGATGTGTCTAGTGACCAGCTTCCTGGCCTGGGCGAGAGTGTCAATCTCTCTCTCCGAAAAAACTCTTTTGGCTAAGACTAGAAGTTCAATCTCCAGCCTCAGAGAATTGAGACTTTGATGTAGAAAAGGACCTTGAACTAGCAGATCCTTGCAACAAGGTAACTTCCACGGCGGATATGATGACATCACCACAAGATCCGCAAACCACGTCCTCCGCAGCCACGACAGAGCAATCAGAATAGCTGAAACTTGCTCCTGCTTAATGCGGGCCACTACTCGAGGTAGAAGAGGCAATGGTAGAAATATGTAGATTAGGTTGAAGTCCCAGGGTACTGCCAAGGCGTCTATTAGTTCTGCCTGAGGATCCTTGGATCGGGACCCGTATCCGGGTAGCTTGCAATTGAGTCTGGACACCATGAGAGAGAGACCATTCCCCTGTATGAAACGTCTGTCTGCTCAGAAAATCCGCTTCCCAGTTGTCCACACCCGGAATGTGGATTGCTGAGAGAAAACAATTGTGAGTCTCTGCCCATTCCAGAATCAGAGATACTTCCCTCATTGCCAGGGAGCTTCTCGTCCCCCCTGGTGGTTTATGTAAGCCACCGAGGTGATGTTGTCCGATGAAATTTGATGAATTGGGACGACCCCAGAGGGGGCCAAGCCTTCAGAGCGTTGAATATCTCTCGAAGTTCCAGAATATTTATAGGTATACTCGATTCCTCTCGAGTCCATCTGCCTTGTGCCTTTCTGGCACCCCAATTGGCTCCCCATCCAATCTCCCAGGATGGTCTCAGGAAAAAAGTCCCCTGGGACAACTGGCCCGGTCGAGTTCACCAAGACAGGGTCTCCCTCACCGGTATATCTGTTGGGACAAGTCTGAATGATCGCCGTTCCATTGTCTCAACATGGACAGCTGCAGAGGTCTGAGATGAAACCTGGTGAATGGAATGACATCTATGCTGGATACCATGAGCCTGATTACCTCCATACACCTGGCCACAGATGTCCTGGAGGATGTCTGCAGGGCTAGACAGTTGGACGCAAGCTTGCAACATCTCTGGTCTATCAGAAATATCTTCATCGCTGAAGAATCTAGTATCGTACCCAAGAACTCCACCCTGTTGCTGGGGACCAATGAATTCTTTCCTTTGTTTATCTTCCACCCGTGGGATTGAAATAGAAAGAGGAGAGCTCTCGAATGATCCTCCACCAGGCTGTAGGATGGAGCCTAGACCAGGATATCATCCTGATACGGAGCCACTGCAATCCCTCTGGCTCTCACTACTGCCACAAACTGGAAATGCTGGTCCAGGAAGGCGAACCTTAGAAATTTGAAGTGATCCTTGTGTATTGGAACATGAAGGTAAGCATCCTTCAGGTCTATAGTCGTAATAAATTGCCCCTCTTGAACCAGAGACAGAATTGACTTGATTGTCTCCATCTTGAACGATAGGATTGACAAAAACTTGTTTAGGGCCTTTAGGTCCAGAATTGGACGAAACTTGCCCTCCTTCTTTGGGACCACGAAAAGGTTTGAATAATACCCCAGACCTCTTTTTGAAGGAGGAACTGGGACGATTACCCCAAGAGATGAGAGACCCCTCACACATCCCAGGAAGGCGTCTCTCTTTCTGGTTTTGAAGAAATGTTTGGCAGGAGGACCCTGCCTCTGGGCGGATACGATTTGAAATCTATCCTGTACCCCTGGGTGATGACCTCCAGGACCAAAAGGGTCTGTAACGTCTCCTCTCCAGGCCCCCGCAAAAAGAGATAGTCTGCCCCCTACCTGGTCCAAGGATGGGTCGGGGGCCGCCCCTTCATGCTGACTTTGACTCAGCGGGCTTCTTGTGCTGCTTGGACTTTTCCAAGAGTTTGCTGGCTTCCAAGATCCCTTGGATTGCTCAGATTTTGCGGAAGGCTGCTGCACGAAAGGGATGAAAAGTAGATCCCTTAGGTTTGGTTTTCTTGTCCTGAGGTAAGAAGGTGCCCTTGCCATCCGTGACTGTAGATATGATAGAATCCAGGCCCAAGCCAAACAAAACCTTCCCCTTAAATGGTAGGGAAAGCAAGCGAGACTTAGAGGTCATGTCAGCAGACCACGATTTTAGCCGCAGAACCCTGTGAGCTAAAACAGAAAACCCTGACGTCTTAGCATTCAGGCAAATAATCTGCATGTTAGCATCACAAATGAACGAATGCGCTACCCTTAAGGCTTTGATTCGATCCAAAATCTCCTTGAGGGGGGTCTCCACCTCGACCATTGCTGATAGTGCGACACACCAATAGGTAGCCAAACAAGCCACCGCAGCGACAGCTGCCGCCAGTTGGAAAACGAACCCCGTCGTTGGAACATCTTTCGCAACATGGACTCCAGTTTTTTATCCATGGGTTCCTTAAAACAGGAGCTATCCTCAAGTGGAATTGTCATTCTATTAGCGAGCGTGGAGATAGCACCATCCACCTTAGGGACGGTTCCCCACAGTTCAAGCTGCGCATCCGGAATGGGGAAAAGCTTCTTAAAGGAAGACAAGGGAGAAAAAGGCGAACCTAGTTTCTCCCATTCGTTTTTAATAATGTTCGCCATTTTGATAGGAACCGGGAAGGCCTGGGGCACTACCCTGTCCTCATAAACCCTATCCAGTTTAGGGATTGAAAGTTCCTCCGGTAGTTTTGGTTCCGGAACATCCAGCGTAGCAAGCACTTCCTTCAGCAGGAAACGCAAATGCTCCATCTTAAATTTAAAATCTGGTTCCTCCGTGGACGGAGGCCTAGAAGTAGCCGATTCTGATTCAGAATCGACATCCTCCGATAAGTCGGAATTGTCTTCCTCTGCGGATAATCTGTCCGAGATATCCAGCGGAGTCAAAGACCCTGAGATAGATAGCAGTGCCGTACCTTCCGCTTGCACTTAGTAGGACGAGGCATCACATTTATGGCCACAGAAACTGCCGTCTGCAATTGATCGGCGAAGTCTGGAGGCCAAAGGGCCCCTCCCGCAGGAGGGTTAGTAGTGCCCTGGGGAACTGCTTGTGTAATTGGAGATGCTTGTAGGGAACAAACCTTGCGGGACGGAGAACCCTCAGAGGTGGACGGCTCAGTTGTACTAAATACTTTATTCTTTTAGAAGTAGTAATATTGTCATAACATGTGGAACAGAGCTGTAACGGCGGTTCCACCGGAACCTCCTCACATTATACACAGTTAGTAGCTTTAGATAAGGAAGGAGTATCCTCCAACATATCAGAGTCCTCCATAGCTTGCGCCTTTATTACGGACTTGATTATAGATTAAATGGGCTCATCTCACACAAGTGCAGCAAAAAAACACAATAAACATTATTATGTATATTAAAATCCCCCCTGTTCCATAACCCCCTACCGAGGGTATTACCCTAGATTCTATACAGATAAAAGAAGTCACACTGTGACCCTGTTTTCTTGTGTTATCACATATATATATATAATGAAACGATCTTACCAGAATCAACGCCGTGGAACAGGAACACGGCCCTTCAAGTGTGACAGATAGTAGTGTCGCTCCTGACATGGACTTGAGAGAAGAAAAGCAGGCAGTGAAACTCGTCAACGCTGATTGCTTAAGGAGCTGTTAATCTGAGTCGGGATGGTGTCACAGAACTCCCCCTGCATCTCCGGACTCTAACTTTCATCCATGCTCTCACTGAGAGGCTGACAAGACTACTTTAAACTCCAGTCTCCCATCTCGAAGAGTACTACCCTCCAAGAGACTACTCCGAATCTTCCGACACTTCTCTGCCAACCTCTTGTGACGAAAGGCAAAGAATGACTGGGGGATGAGGGAAGTATTGGAGGTTATTTAAGCCTTTGGCTGGGGTGTCTTTGCCTCCTCCTGGTGGCCAGGTTCTTAATTCCCACAAGTGATGAATGAAGCAGTTGACTCTCCTCCCCTTTAGATGGAAACCTAGTACTTAATAGTATATAATTATATTATTCTGTTATAAAATTGTTGAAAAAGTGAGGAATGTGGTTACTTTAACATGAGGGAGTTGAAAAAGAATAAGAGAGTTGGAAAAAAAGAGATGGTACGAAAAGGATGTACTGGTGTGAAGTGGAAGGTTATAGGGGGGAGACAATAGAGTGGTGGGCAATGTAGTACTAATGAATAATTGATATTACTGTAATTATCAGATCTTTTTAATTTTAGCTTATTGTTTCAGTTCTCTTTGTAAAAATTGTTCTAGTTCCTGTATGTTCTTGTGTCACTGTTAGAACTGAATCTTTTAAAGGGACACTGAACCCAAATTTTTTCTTTTGTGATTCAGATAGAGCATGAAATTTTAAGTAACTTTCTAATTTACTCTTATTATCAATTTTTCTTCATTCTCTTGGAATCTTTATTTGAAATGCAAGAATGTAAGTTTAGATGCCGGCCCATTTTTGGTGAACAACCTAGGTTGTCCTTGCTGATTGGTGGATAAATTCATCCACCAATCAAAAACTGCTGTCCAGAGTTCTGAACCAAGAAAAAAGCTTAGATGCCTTCTTTTTTATATAAAGATAGCAAGAGAACGAAGAAACATTGATAATAGGAGTAAATTAGAAAGTTGCTTAAAATTGCATTCTCTATCTGAATCACGAAAGAAAATTATTGGGTTCAGTGTCCCTTTAAGTGTTGGCATTTCATAGCAGTGTAATTTTGTTGTTAAAGATTAATGTTTGTCGGCTTCTCAATGGCCATAATGTAATTGAATGAATTTCGTTTTAAACAAAATTCTTATCCAAATATTCAGACGAACCAAACTCAACCATGAACAAAATTCCGACCCGAATCAACTGAAAATTTCAAACCAAATCTTTCGAATGAACCAAATTTTTTGCCCGTGCCCATGTCTATTTATGTACGTTTCTAATTAGCCACAGCAAAACAGATAAGGTAAACACGTAAGAGGCTTTTCAAGGGGTGTATCCACAGAAGGAAAAACAAAATAATTTTGCTAACAAAATGACAGTTTTAAATGTTTTTAATATGTTAATTATGTATGCAGATATGTTGCAATGCAGAGATTGTTTTCTGATGCACATGTAAAAAATTACTTTAGTGCCACATCTTTAGGATCTCTCTGCTTGTAAGATGAACATAATTAAATTAATCTGATTTCTTTACGTCTCTAAGGCCTTTGGAGTGATATATGAATAAATTCCTCTTTCCATGGTCCCTCTATGTGTAGGAAATCTGCTATACCAATATGTTTTTCCCTATAAAATACCCCTTGCATTTAAGATAGTACATGGCTGGATGCCATGTGGGGCACCCAACGATTGGAAGAAGTTGTGGTAATATTTTACAAATAAAGGTTCTTAAAAAAATGTCATCAATGAGTCGAGTGTAACAGTTAACACTGTCATATTAACACTGTCTGATAAAATGATTGCAAACACAATATTGCATTCAAAAGTTATAAGTGCGCCAAAAAATTAGATCTCAGGTGTTAGAAAAACAAAGGGCTGAAAGTACTTTTTCTTAGGGATTAATGGGACACATATAGATATATGAATGTCTCTAAATATATATGTATGTATATATGTATTTATATGTGTATATATGTATTTATGTTTATTTGTATTTGTATGTGTATATAAGTATTTATGTGTATATATGTATTTATATGTGTATATATGTATTTATGTGTATATATGTATTTGTATGTGTATATATGTGTTTATGTGTATATATGTATTTATATGTGTATATATGTATTTGTATGTGTATATATGTATTTATGTGTATATATGTATTTATATGTGTATATATGTATTTATGTGTATATATGTATTTATGTGTATATATGTATTTGTATGTGTACATATGTATTTATGTGTATATGTGTATTTATGTGTATATATGTATTTGTATGTGTATATATGTATTTATGTGTATATATGTATTTATATGTGTATATATGTATTTGTATGTGTATATATGTATTTATTGCTTGTTAATTTGCACGCTAAAAATAGCGCTTCACTCGTGATCTAGCCTTAAGTGCTTCTTCCTTTACAAATATAGTGAACAGATCTCAGAAAGACCATCTCCGTATCTGTAAAAAAGGTGTTTTTATGACAGATGGGCAAGAAACAATGCCAAAGTGAAATACAGGATTAGAGAGCAAATCCCACTATGTACAAAAAATCACAACTAGTTTTTTCTGATATAGGGCTAGATTACAAGTGGCGCTCTATTTAGGGCTTTCGCTCGAGTAGTAGTAATCTTTTTGTGTGCTTGGGTTAGTGCGCGTATAAAAGTGCAAGAGCAAAAACCTGACGCGCACTAACCAAAGGACTTTCAATATGTCCTATATAAAGAATAGCACTGTATATTACACCTCCTGATACCTTAAACACTTCTTCATAAACTCAA
Organism: Bombina bombina; assembly: GCF_027579735.1. Taxonomy (NCBI): domain Eukaryota; kingdom Metazoa; phylum Chordata; class Amphibia; order Anura; family Bombinatoridae; genus Bombina; species Bombina bombina. The sequence goes on from NC_069503.1 coordinate 136,647,808, forward strand.
TACAGGATGCACATTGCCCATTCTCATACCCTCACCCCTGATGACAGTGCGAGCCCCTCAATGTGCAGTGCCCTGGGGCGGGTGTAGGGTGCCACCTCGGCCATGTTTTCCTGGACACTTATGAGTTACACATGCTGCAAGGTAAGCAGGGAGGAACATTATCAGATAAATATAGTATATAAATATACTAAAATTTATATTTTTTTCTATGTGAAGAACATTGGAATGTAAAATATGCATAACGTGCTTCAGGTTGCGAGCTTTAGGTCTAATGTGGTGTCAAGTTAGCGTGCATGAAAAATTCTTAAAAGAAAAAGTCTAGTCTAAAATAAATTCATGATTCAGATAGGGCATGTAATTTTAAACAACTTTCCAATTTACTTTTAGCACTAATTTGTCATTGTTCTTTTGGTATTCTTAGTTGAAAGCTAAACCTAGGTAGGCTCATATGCTAATTTCTTAGACCTTAAAGGCTGCCACATATCTAAATGCATTTTGACAGTTTTTCACCACTAGAGGGCGTTAGTTTATGTGTGTCATATAGATAACATCGAGCTCACGCATGTGAAGTTACCTAGGAGTCAGCACTGATTGGCTAAGAAGCAACTTTGTCAAAAGAACTGAAATAAGGGGCCAGTTTGCAGAGGCTTAGATACAAGGTAATCACAGAGGTAAAAAGTGTATTAATATTACAGTGTTGGTTATGCAAAACTGGGGAATGGGTAATAAAGGGATTATCTATCTTTTTAAACAACAAAAATTCTGGTGTTGACTGTCCCTTTAAGGTGTGTTATGCAAATATTAAATAATGAATAAAATATTAACAATAATTATGAATAATTATTATAGTTACTGTAATTAAAATACATAAATATACTGTATATATATATTCCATAGAATATATATATATATATATATACATATATATATATATATATATATATATATATATACTGTATATATATATATATGTATATACAGTATATATATATATATATATATATATATATATATATATATACAGTTGTATATATATATATATATATATATTCTATGGAATATTTAGATTTTTTGTAATTATTAAATATAATAATTATTTACATTAAGTATTAATATTTTTCAATAATAACTACATAAAGCACCTTAAGATAACTCATGCCGGGTTAGCGCACATGAAGAATTAGTGTACTCCTGTCGGCCATAAACCCGAGAGGAGTACACTAATTCTTCATGTGCGCTAACCCGACATGAGTTATATTAAGGTACGTTATGTATTTATTAAATCTAAAATGCTGAAAAATATTAATACTTAATGTAAATAATTATTATAGATGTACTAACAACTTCTTAATATTCCATAGAAAATATATATTTTCAATAATTATTATACACCTAGCGTACTAGTTAAGCACGCTATAGGGAAATTAATGAATGCAAGAAAAGTTGCGTTATTTAACCCCCTATAGCGCAGCCATTACAAGTTTGGGGTTTTGCGATATGGGGTTTTTAAGCTCCATACCGCACACAAAACAAACGCTGTTTTGACTTGCTCGTGCACACTTTCCCCATAGACATCAATGGGGGGAGCGGGTCAGAAAAAAAGTCTAACACCTGCGATCGCGGAAAGAAAAGCTCCGTAACGCAGCCCCATTGAAGTCTATGGGGAAAAGAAAAGTTACATTTAAACCTAACACCCTAACATAAACCCTAAGTCTAAACACCCCTAATCTGCTGCCCCCAACATCGCAGACACCTACATAATGTTATTAACCCCTAATCTGGAGCTCCTGATATCGCCGCCCCTAAATAAAGTTATTAACCGCTAATCTGCCGCTCCCGATATCGCTGCCACTATACTAAAGTGATTAACTCCTAATCCGCCGCACCCCAACATTGCTGCCACTATATTAAAGATATTAACCCCTATTCCACCGCTCCCCGACATCGCCGCAACTAAATAAAGTTATTAATCCCTAAACCTCTGGCCTCCCACATCACTACCACTAAATAAACCTATTAATCCCTAAACCGCCAGTGACATCGCAAAAACCTAAATTAAACTATATTAACCCCTAAACCTAACCCTAACGTAACCCTAACCCTAACACCCCCTAACTTTAACATAATTTAAATAGAGCTAAATTAAAGTTACAATTATTAACTAAATAATACCTATTTAAAACTAAATAGTTACCTGTGGAAAAAAAAAACTAAGCTATCTACAATATAACTAATAGTTATATTGTAGCTAGCTTAGGTTTTATTTTTATTTCACAAGTAAGTTTGTATTTATTTTAACTAGGTAGACTAGTTAATTACTAACTACCTAGTTTAAAAAAATACAAACTTACCTGTGAAATAATACCTAACCTGCCTTACACAGCCAATAGGATTTGAACAGCCAATAGGATTTTAGCAGCTCTAATTCCTATTGGCTGATTTAAAATTTTCAGCCAATAGGAATGCAAGGGACCCCATTTTGAATCACGTACCTTGCATTGATGATTCAGTTTACAATTATGAAGAGGATGCTCCTGGCCACATGTCTTCAGGATGGACCCAGTCCGCGCCACCGGGATCAAGATAGAAGATGTTGCCTGGAAAAAGATTGAAGAGGCCGCCTGGATGAAGACTTCTCGCCATTTGTATGAGGACTTCGCTGCCAGGATGAAGATTGAAGCGGCCGCCTGGATGAAGACTTCTTGCCGCCTTGATGAAGATCGTTCATGCGGGACTTTAAAAACTGTAAGTGGATCATCGGGCTTAGTGACAGGTTTTTTTTTAAGGGTTTTTTGGGTGGGTTTTATTTTAGTTTAGGATTTGGGCATGTCAAAGAGCTAAATGCCCATTAAAAGGTAATGCCCATCCAAATGCCCTCTTCAGGGCAATGAGTAGCTTAGATTTTTATTAGAGTTAGGTTTTTTTATTTTGGGGGGTTGGTTGGGTGGTGGGTTTTACTGTTGGGGGGATCTTTGTATTTTTTTTTTCAGGTGAAAAAGCTGTTTAATTTAGGGCAATGCCCTACAAAATGCCCTTTTAAGGGTTATTGGTAGTTTATTGTAGGCTAGGCTTTTTATTGGGTGGGCTTTTTTATTTTGATAGGGCTATAAGATTAGGTATAATTCTTTTTTATTTTTGATAATTTCGTTTGTTATTTTTCGTAATTTAGTGTTTGTTATTTTTTTGTAATTTAGTCTTTTTTATATTTTTTGTATTTAGATCGTTTGTAATTTTTAGTGTAGTAGTAGTAGTGTTAGGATTTTTTTAATGTATAGTTTAGTTTAATTTAATTGGTAGTTAGTTTAATTTTAGTTTAACAGTTATATTAAATTGTAATTTTAATCTAAAGTTAGGAGGCATTAGGTTTAGGGGTTACTAGTTTTATTTAGTTTATTGCGATGTGGGAGGCTTTCGGTTTAGGGGTTAATAGTTTACTTTAGTATATTTCGTTGTAGGGGGGCTTGCGGTTTAGGGGTTAATAGGTTTATTATAGTGGCGGCAGTGTAGGGCTTAATAACTTTAGTATAGTAGGGGCGATGTGGGGGGGCGGCAGATTTGGGGTTAATCATATTTAAATAGTGTTTGCGATGTGGGAAGTCGGTGGTTTAGGGGTTAATAACTTTATTATAGTGGTGACAATGTCGGGGAGCGGCGAAAGAGGGGTTAATACATTTTATTAGTGGCGGTGATGTCGGGAGCGGTAGATTAGAGGTTAATAAGTTTAATATAGTGTTTGTGATGTGGGAGGACCTTGGTTTAGGGGTTAATAGGTAGTTTATGGCTGTTAGTGTACGTTTTAACACTTTAGTTATGAGTTTTATGTAACAGTTTTGTTGCGTAAAACTCATAACTACTGGTCTCAGATGGCATTACAGATCTTGTCATTATAGAGTGTAACGCAAGCTTTTTAAAAACTTGTAATGGCTGCGCTATGAAAGTCCCATGAAAAAACGTAATTTTTTTGAGTGCGGGACTGACGTTGCGTTACAGGCTAAAAGGCTTGCGGTACAGCTATACCGACAAGACTCGTAATGGCTGTGTTACTGTTTCAATGCCGAAATTACCATTTTTCGAGCATTAAAAGATGTACGCACAAACTTGTAATTTACCTGATAGAAAGGCTCAGTTATCCATTCATGTGTTATACCAGCAGACAAAGGAGTAAAATCACTGATCTGTGTGGTACTGCTATGAGGGTGTGCTGCAGTTGACTATTCCACAAACTAAGCCATTTCTCAGACACAAGCTGTAGTGTTGTGCTTAGTTCCTGGTTTTGTTAGATGGCACATTGAGGCTTCCATACAAAGATTATGTGATCAAGTGGGCTGTGCTTAGAATCAGAACAGTTCAGAGAAGCCATCTTGTGACAGTTTTGTGATGCAGTTATAAAGTACAAGGACTGAACCTCAAGATCTGACAAGTGCTAATAATAATAAGTGTAATGTCAGCTACAGATCACTGCAGAGGATACAGCATCAACCAGTCAGGAAGAGTAAGAACTGTCAGTTACACATTATAAGTTACATTACAGTTATACAGTTATAAACTACCCTGGATTACTATCTACATAACAGACTTTATACAGCTGGTCAGGTAGTTCCCTTGTCATCTTGAATACAACCTGATACTGAGATTACTATAGTGCTGCATACACAATGTACAGGACTGCTAATATAAGGAGTGCAGCAACCATTCATTATAAAGGACTATATATGTGTATATATCCATATTACTGTGTGCAAATCTACAGGAGCCACCTTGTTATGTAATCCAGTAAATAAAGTGCCAGTTTACATTTAGAAGTTGCAAGTGCATCATTCATATAAAGAGTTCATGCAATATAACACGCCTGCATTTAAAATGTGCTGCTGCACACAGGGTTAACCTAGGATTTTGTATGAATAAGTAAATAAAACTGGAGGATTTAAAAAATAAAACCTCTCTGCAGGAGTTAGGAATGGCAACTTCTGATTGGTTGAAGTTTAATGGACCATGCAGCTCTTCTATAGTCAGTGTGCTTTGCATTTTTTTGGTGGACTTGAACACAATTGTAATAATTCAGATTTGGGACTGATATACTATATGTCTCCATGTGATAATGTGATAATGACAGGTTACAATACAATGTGTCAACTGAACTTATCAGATGTATAAACTTCTCAGCTGGTGCCTCTAGGGCTCCCTATACTGGATGGAAGGTGTCATGAGATGCAGGACACAGTATAGAAGGTACAACACTATTTTATTGCAGAGCATAGAAGTATAGAGCTTGCACAACACATCTAACTTGGTAACTGCGACATAGACAATAACGGACTTAAGCCACACCCCCATCCGGTGACGTCACTTCCCACTCTCATCACATCTTCCCCCTTTTCAAAGGACAAAGCATACACATTTTTTTTTTTCATTTGAATACTTCAAATAACAAGGTATACAAGAAACATACAAAAATTGTTTTGTTTAGTATACAACAAATAACAAGTTAAAGAAAATATCTGTATAAACAACATGAATTACATCCTGACTTGAACATCGGGGTAGACTACCCTAGTCCACAGTGACCATGGGATTATTCTGCCCATACTTCCGGTCACTGCTCTAACTAGTGCTAATCCCGATATCGGGCTGGAAGTTTGTTCTCATTCAACTGCAGGAGGCCGACCCCTAACCCATAACTGCTCGCATCAGCACTAACCACAGTCTTTTTGGAAGGGTCATAGAACCCCAACACTAGGTCAGACCCCAGCAGGGACTTGACTTGCATGAAGGATTCTTCCTGTGAAGGTCCCCAGACCCAGGCAACATCTTTCTTTAGTAACTCTGTGATAGGGTGTAGTATTGTGGATAAATCTGGAGGGAACCTTCCCACATAATTTTCAAGGCCCAATATTTGTCTCAGCTCATGTACATCAGAAGGACTTTTCATCTGTTCAATAGCACAGATTTTATCAGGGTCTGGCTTGATGCCATCCCCATTGATGATATGCCCAAAGTAACATAACTCAGCCTTCCTAAAATGGCATTTCTCCTTATTCAATTTCAGCCCGGATTCTCTAATGGTCTGCAGCACACAGCTCAATCGCTGATCATGTTCTTCCAATGTAGACCCATACACCAAGATGTCGTCCATGACGACTGCCGTGCCCTTGTGGTCCCTTAGAAGAGAACTCATCTCTCTTTGAAAGATTTCAGGAGCAGAGGATATCCCGAAGGGGAGTCTGCAGAAGCAAAACCGACCTACCGGTGTAATGAAGGTAGCAGGTTGCGGCATTTTTGATCTAGAGGTATCTGCCAGAAGCCGCTGGAAGCATTGAGTGTGGAAAAGAACTTCGCCCAGCCAATTTCTGGGCTATGTCTTCAAGTGTCGGCAGCACATATCTCTCTCTCTTCACCGCCTCATTCAGCCTTTTCAAGTCTATGCAGATGCGTACCTTCTCGTAACAGGCACAATGGGGGCACACCAGTCAGTTGCTTCAACAACCTCTTCAATGACTCCCATATTCTTCATGCGCAGAAGTTCCTTCTCCATTTGAGGCATAAGTGGGAACGGAATTCTACGAGGAGTGTAAATGCTGTATAGGACTCCGTCACCTTTAAGTGATATTCGGACTGGATTGCAATTCAGTGGGCCCAATTCACCAAACATCTCTTCTCATTCACTCTGGTGACCAGGCTCAAACCACAGGCTGCTTTTCTGCTCAATAGGTTGTCAACACACTGACCTCTAATCACATGTACCCACATGGTGAATTTCCTCTGCTTGTACTCGTAGTTGACAAGAAATTTCCCCGCACAATCTATGCGGTCACCAGGACTATGAACTTTAATTGTAACTTTCGTCAGCTGAGGCTGTCGAGGCAGTTTTATGAACACTGCAAGAGACATAACAGTGATGTCAGCTCCTGTGTCAATCTTAAAGGCAACTTTGGCTCCCATTACAGTAAGGGTAAACCGCCAATCTTCATCTGAACCAGGCCGTTCGATAACGTACCCCACAAAGGACACTTCTTGACCCTCTTGGTCACTATCCACCTGCATCTCCTTAATGTATTCAGTTTTACACACCACTTCAAAATGGCCCATTTGGTTACATTTTCTACATCTTTTGTCTTTAGCAGGGCATACAACACTCTGATTATGGATACGGTTACACTGCGTGCAGCAAGCATGCTGCACCCATCTGCTTCTAGGCCTATCTGTTGCCCTTTGTCTACAGCTCACACTGTGCCTTTCACTAGCAGCTCTCCTGAACTGCTGCACTTCATCCACAATACTCTCAGACCTCAGATCAGCACTTTGCTTTTTCACCAGTTCACTCTGGTGGGCCATCCTAATAGCCCCATCTAACGTTAATTCAGCCTCCAACTGTAACTTCAGTGAGACTTCAGCATCTGCAATTCCTATGACTATTCTGTCTGATTTGTTCTTCTTTAGCAACACCAAACTCACAGAATTCAGCTAGTTCATATAGGCTGCGTACAAATGACTCCACAGATTCTCCCACACGCTGGGCACGTTTGTGAAAACAAGCCCTCTCATGAATCACATTTCTTTTGGGCACAAAGTGGGCACTGAGTTTATTCATAACTATGTCAAAGTCAAATTTTTCCCCTTCTTGGAAAGTAAAGGAATTGAACACTGGCTCCACATCTTTCCCCATAGAATATAAAAGAGAATTAACTTGTACTTCACCACTCTCCTTGTCCAGCTTGGAAGCAATCCTGAAACCGCTGACGTCATGTGGGCCAAGCTGCAGGCTGAGAGAAATCAAAATGTTCAGGTGGGGTAAACTTCAACATCGTCATTAGTCAGGAAACAGAAGCGCAGGCAAGTACTTCTATACTGTGTCCTGCATCTCATGACATGTCAGAAGGTACAATGCTATTTTTTTGCAGAGCATAGAAGTATACAGCTTGTACAACACATCTAACTTGGTAACTGCCACATAGACAATAACGGCCCTAAACCATGCCCCCATCTGGTGACATCATTTCCCACTCTCATCACAGAAGGATTTAACCACTTTCTGCCAGAAACACACACAGGTGAGTGATTTTACCCTACTTGGCTACAAGTAGCACACAAAGTAATGGTTTACTCATTAACTGCCAGCAACACACAAAGAGTGATGATTTCCAGGGCTGGTTACATTGGTGGGCAGGCCCTGGTTACATTGGTGGGCAGGCCTTGTTTACATTGGTGGGTTACTTGCCTATTTTTTCTCTCCTCAGTAGCTGAGATGATTGAACAGTGCTGGGTGACTTTTGGAAGAAAATTGTCATTGTCCCCACCATTGTGCTAAATTCAGAGTGACAACCAATAGGTCCCATTATTATATCTAGTCACAGTATGATCTCATTAGTCTCTACCTCTATAACTAAGTCTATAGTCTCTACTAAATCTACTCTAGAGTAATGATCAAACTCTGTATCATATCTCTATCTCTTTCTGAAGACTAAGCAACGTAAGTGACATAATGGACACTGTAGTGTTTTCAGATGGGACTGATAGTATTAACTGTTATTGAGCACTTGGCGCACTGATGATTCTTTACCTGTTCATACCGTGAAATATCTCTTATTTTTAATTATTTTTAACTAATAAAAGAAGCATTTTAAATACTAGCATACAGTGCAGAAATGCTTCTAATTGACTTGAACTTTACCATTGTTTCTTATATATTTTGTTTGTTTAACGCCTTGTAAGCACCTTGACGTATATGCTTTAGTGTCTCCTTCCACAGGAAGCCTGACACACTAGATATGTGATTCCCTCTGCCTGGCAGACAACGATCTTTCCTCTCCAACACTTTGTTCAGAAGGTGCTGTTCAGTTTATTTTGTGTTGTAAATTGAACGAAATGGAATTTTAAGTTTGATAGAAAATGCCTGGAAGTATCTTGTTTATAACACTGATTTACTTTCTGGGAGGAGTACTTCCCATCTGTAAGTTACATAGATGGAACTTTATATTATACTAGTTGATAAGCCTGTCCAGAGGGCAGTCTAAGTGTGATAAATGAAACCCCCAAGCTACAAAAAATAAAAAAGTAAAGATACAGAAAAAAATAAACAAAGCTATCCAAAATAATAAAATTAAGCCTAAACTAATACCCCTATAAAAATATAAAATCCCCCCAAAATATAAACACCCCCTAATCTAATACTAATCTACCGATAGCCCTTAAAAGACGTTTACATTAAAAATAAACAAAGTCCCCCCTAACAGTAAAAGCCCCCACCCACCAAACCCCCCAAATTAAAAAAAAACTAAGACTAATAAACCTAAACTACCGATTGCCCCTAAAGTGGCATTTGTATGGGCATTGCCCTTAAAAGGGCATTCAGCTCTTTTGCAATTTGCCCAAAAAACCCTAATCTAAAAAAAACAACCCCCCCCCCAAAAAAACCCCAACCTAACACTAAAGCCCCAAATAGGTACTCACAGTTTCAGAAGTCCGGCGGAGAAGGTCTTCTTCCAGGTGAGTCTATCATCTTCATCCACAGTGAAGGCTGACAGACAGTGCGGTCACTGAAACCAAACACACTTTCTGTTTAGGAGCACATCAAATAATGCCTGTGTAACCTAATTTTAACTAAATGAACAATGTAAAGTCTCACCACTGAAAATTTGCTGAGACAAACATGTCCCCCTTAGGGTTTTTTCTTTTTAACTTAGGTTTTTTTAAGAAATATTTTTTTTAAGAATAGGGTTTTTTTAATGGGCAAATGTGCTAAAATAACTTTATGGAAATGCCCTACCAAATGCCCTTACAGGGTTTTTTATTTTGGGTCGTTTTTCTTAGTTTTAGGATAGGCATAATTGGTGTTTTCATATTTTTTATAGTGCTTTTTTTTTTGGTAATGTGTTTGCTATTTTGTGTAACTTAGGGGGTGTTAGGTTAGAGGTCTTGGGTGGTTAGCTGTTATGTAGTTATGTAGTGTAGAGCTAGCTTTCTTTGGGCGGTTGTGGCGGCTTGAGGGTTAATAGGCTAGAGGGTGTTTGCATTTTTTTTGTAGTTTAGAAGTTAATAGGTTAGGGGGTGTTTGCATTGGGGTTATGGCGGTTTAGGGGGTAATAGTTTAAGGGGTGTTTGTGTTGGGGGCTGTGATGGTTTAGGAGTTAATAGGTTAGAGGGTGTTTGCATTGGGGGTTATGGCGGTTTAGGGGTTAATAGGTTAGGGGTGTTTGCATTGGGGGTTGTGGCGGTATAAGAGTTAATAGGTTAAGAAGTTTATCGCAGTGGGCTATGGTATGGTGTTTAAAAGCTAATGCACGGGCCCTCATAGCATATGTACATATGCTGCTAAAAAACATAACTTTTATTAGAAGAAGTTTTGCAAATGAAAGTATATTTCAAAAATGTTTTTATTTAAAATGTAAATGCACTAATGCACATTTCAAATTTGACCTTTTTATCCCTTTAAGCTACAGAATATGGTACCATGGTAACCAAAATTCCATAAACTCCAAAAAGAATATTAATTTTGGTAACTTCAAGAGCTACAATCTATTCATAACAGCCACTTTTGGGGCCTATAAAATATTTACATTATTGTAATATTTATTTTTGCTGCCTTTACAGTTCAGCAGGCATTGACCTCTCATCTGTGAGTCCTGTCTTGCTTTAGGAAATAAATAATGTTAAGGCAGCGCTGATTATAAACAGCCAGCACAGTGTATGACATAGCATAGGAGGCATATGGTACGTTATCTTGCCTCTCTGTATACAGACTAGAGAGCGGCTGAAGTGTGTTTATATATGAATACGTAGAGAGAAAAAAACAGAGAGAGGCCACCTCATATCATTTCATGTAACAGATTTCTGCTGTCATGTGAGATGTATAAAGCAGATGCTATTGGTATACGGTTATCACTTCGCTTCTCTGCAAACTTTTCTTACCTCTTCATATTCCTATTTCTTTTTTTAAGTTTTCTCACTAATTTATTAACCCTTTAGGCTGCTTCATAATAGTAGGCATTGTGAATCAATGGGTTCATTGCCGATGAGAGCAGCATTTGTGTATTTATCTGATATGTGCATGTGTGCATATAGCGTGTAAGCGGCATGAATATATTTTCTGTGTGCCTGCTGGTGTTTAAAGGGCCACTATAATATTTTCTATGCCTGTTACTAACTAACTACCCCAAATACGCTTTTTATCAATAGCATTTGATTAACATATCTCTACCGTATATATATGAGAAATCTTGTCTGCTAATTTAATTGTTTTCCAAACCCACTCCGTGGGTATTCTTTGCTCTGTACCAATCCGTTTACAATACCTAGGTTTCAAAATGGCGCTTTAAACACAAAGTTATTGGTTTAAGTATTTTGAACATGCAGTGCTGAAAATAGTGGGCAGGATAACGTGACATCATCGACAAATAAAAGATATAGCTTTTAGAATGTTATGAAACTTGGTTTTGGAGAAAATATAGGTCAGTAGGTTTTAATTAATGTTTATTAACTTTAATATGTTAGTTGTTTGGCTTAAAAATTATAACAGAAAGTAATCCTTTAACTGTAGGACAACACAATTAGTTATACAGATTGTAAACAAGCTAAACCTAAAGAGACATGTTTTAAAAAAATCTAACTCTTAAACATTAACAAAAAAAAACAAACAAAAAAAAGATTATGCACATGAAACGCAGGATTTAAACATATTGTGCTCGTGTAAAATGTGTTGTTTGCACCAGGAAGAACATTAAATATACAAATGCTGTTAAACAATATCACTTTTTATAGAAGATTTATACTAAAACAAAAGCAATACTTAGCTTTGATCAGTTAGTGTAGTATACACTGGTAGGTAGGTCACAGTAATCATGGCAGATACGCACAGGAGGAACTTTGTAATCAGGTGACAAACTCTCTGTAAGCAAGTTGCTTAAAGGGACAGTCAACTCCAAAATTGTTATTGTTTAAAAAGATAGATAATTCCTTTATTACTCATTCCCCAGTTTAGCACAGCCAACATGGTTATTTTAACCCTTTCATGACAGGGTTATAATGTCTACAATCTTGCACGCAATCGCAAGATTTCAATTATGGGATCGGGTCTGGTGGTCGTCCCTATGACGCTAGCAACGCCCTCCAGACCGCAATCAAATCCAGGAAGCACAGTTGGCTTCAGGACATCCAACGGCTATGACGTTGTATTTCGTCATAACGGCGCTAAAGCCCAGTGCCGTTTGAGCGGAATAAAATGGCATGACGGCTGTAAAAGGTTAATATACTTTTAACCTCTATGATTACCTTGTATCTAAGCCTCTTTGGCAGCCTCCTGATCACATGGCTATTTATTTATTATCTATTGACTTGCATTTTAGCCAATTAGTGCTGTGTTGTGCACAACTTCACGGGCGTGAGCACAATGTAATCTATATGGCCCACATGAACTAGCCGTCTCCTGTTGTGAAAAGCTAATAAAAAAGCATGTGATACGAGGGTGTCTGCAGTGGCTTACAAACAGGCAGAAATTTAGAGGTTTAATAGTTAAAAAGTATATTAATATAACAATGTTGGCTGTGCAAAACTGGGGAACGGGTAGTAAAGGCGTTGTCTATCTTTTTAAACAATAACAATTTTGGGGTTGACTGCCCCTTTATATTCTCAATTTACGTATTATGTATTAAGACGTATGGTATACTATATATCTTTCAAGGCCGAGCTCTCAGAGTGCACACGTTCTACCAGCATGAACCCAGCATGTCCAGTACATGAAAAATGTTATCACAAAATCTGTACACATTTTTTTTAAGTCCTTTTAATTCTGGGGACCTAATGTCCCCTCTCATTCCTACCCATCTCCCCCTTTTGTTAGTGGGAACTGGAAGATATTTGTATAGCAATGACCCATAACTTGGAATATATCAGTAGCAGCTGTGAATTGGCACATATGTGCAATGAGAAATCAATCCAAATATGTTTTTTTAATTACCTAATCATTAAATTATAATAACAATTGCGTCTATGTTGCATTTTTACTCCACCTAATGAGACCTACTTTACTCCATGCATAGGCCTTGGCTTTGGTAACTAATAAATAGCTACTATAATTTATTTATGAAATTTCTAGTCTTCCAGGGCCCACATAGCTGTATATAAAACTCCATATGGATTATATTTCTTGTAGAGAATTGGTTCTTTCAACTAACACATCTCATCCTTTTGCTCCACTCTTTTGGAAGCAAATCTATGTTTTGACAAGATCTGCCCTCAGTTTATGTGTACGTTACGTTAGCTTATTTTTTCTGTTTCTCAGTGTTTTTTCAGTGATTAAGATTTAGGATTGCGTAGGAGTAGAGCACGCCATGCCGTTAAACCTTCATCACTGCCAAAGTATGTAGTTAAAAAAGACAATATACTATCTTAATAAGCTTAGTGTTCTCATGCTGTGGCACATGTGAAAATAAAACTCGTTCCAAAACAGATTAAAGCGTTTAACCCCTTAACTGCTCAGCTCTCTTCCCCCCTGTGCTGATCTGTTTTGGAGTTTCTAGATGCTACACATAAAAGTGCATATTTTTATAATTATTAACATTTTAATAAGCAAGGTGGTAAGCAATAGTGTGTGAGTTCTTCGAAACTCTACTGTAAAAAGAAGGGATTAATCTCTTATAAAAAAGGGCCTTTACATATAATGATATAACTGTGACGCGCACACAGGGGCTCCCATTATCCTCTACTCAAATAAATGCACATTTATTCACACCATGTGATCAATATTACTACAGTGATCCCCTGGCTATTAAAATCTATATAGGGGCATTATTTTAAAGAGGGTTTTTTGGCTTTAAAACAAGTGGTCTTGGGGGTCTTTATACCTTTTTGATGGGCTGTTACAAGTGCTAAGAGACCCACTCATTAAAAAAGGGTGTACTTTTTACTTTTTTTAAATGTGGTGTCAGCTGCGTTACCTTGCACGACCACGGGAGTGCGCTACATGTAGCTGAATGGTGCAGTCCAGTCTGGCTTGCTGTGATTAGACAGGGAGCCTGTGACGTGTTAGTTCTGGATCATGGAATAAACAAATTGGATTTCATGTCCCTTTAATATTGAGTTTAATGTGATGGTAATGAGAAAAATGTCACTTTTTGTGTTTTAAACGTTTTAGGTATTCCTGTTGAACAATATCATTATTACATTTGTAAATGCAATATACATTTTTTAAAAACTTACTTTAATGTCTCCTGTTCTAATAACAACCCCCAGCCACCTCTATGTAAAACTATTTTTTTCTTATTTTGATAGACAGGTGGTGCAGCCAATAGTGAATGCATCACCTGCCCTATCTATTTATGTGCATTGTATAGTTCTCTTGCGCTAATGCTTTCCGATCGGATTGGATAGCACTGTGCAGCTTGTCTATTCAGGGAGACCCCACAGACAGCAACCGTGCACATGCAGAGTGGGAAGGGAATAGTGAGCTCCGTTCTCATGGGCTGTGCTGCACAGCAAGAGCAGGGATAGGCACAGACAAAGGCTGTGGCGGACATTTTCCAAATGACAGACCTTAGTGAAGGACACCAAGGTACATTTTAAATTAAAAACATTATTTTATAGTGCTTGGTGTTAATATACTGATGCAGATACCACTGATCCTATAACCTGCCCTCCTCTGGCTATACCCATGTGCCAGTGTCACTACTGTGTCATTATATAGTGCTGGGTGTTATTATACTGATGCAGATACCACTGATCCTATAACCTGCCCTCCTCTGGCTATACCCATGTGCCAGTGTCACTACTGTGTCATTATATAGTGCTGGGGGTTATTATACTGATGCAGATACCACTGATTCTATAACCAGCCCTCCTCTGGCTATACCCATGTGCCAGTGTCACTACTGTGTCATTATATAGTGCTGGGTGTTATTATACTGATGCAGATACCACAGGTCCCATAACCAGCCCTCCTTTGGCTATATCCATGTGCCAGTGTCACTACTGTGTCTTTGTATAGTGCTGGGTGTTATTATACTGATGCAGATACCACTGATCCTATAACCAGCCCTCCTCTGTCTATACCCATGTGCCAGTGTCACTACTGTGTCATTATATAGCGCTGGGTGTTATTATACTGATGCAGATACCACTGACCATATAACCAGCCCTCCTCTGGCTATACCCATGTGCCAGTGTCACTACTGTGTCATTATATAGCGCTGGGTGTTATTATACTGATGCAGATACCACAGGTCCCATAACCAGCCCTTGTCTGGCTATACGCATGTGCCAGTGTCACTACTGTGTCATTATATAGCGCTGGGGGTTATTATACTGATGCAGATACCACTGATCCTATAACCAGCCCTCCTCTGGCTATACCCATGTGCCAGTGTCACTACTGTGTCATTATATAGCGCTGGGTGTTATTATACTGATGCAGATACCACTGATCCTATAACCAGCCCTCCTCTGGCTATACCCATGTGCCAGTGTCACTACTGTGTCATTATATAGCGCTGGGTGTTATTGTCACTACTGTGTCATTATATAGTGCTGGGTGTTATTATACTGATGCAGATACCACTGATGCTATAACCAGCCTTCCTCTGGCTATACCCATGTGCCAGTGTCACTACTGTGTCATTATATAGTGCTGGGTGTTATTATACTGATGCAGATACCACTGATGCTATAACCAGCCCTCCTCTGGCTATACCCATGTGCTAGTGTCACTACTGTGTCTTTGTTTAGTGCTTGGTGTTATTATACTGATGCAGATACCACTGATCCTATAACCAGCCCTCCTCGGGCTATACCCATGAGCCAGTGTCACTACTGTGTCATTATATAGTGCTGGGTGTTATTATACTGATGCAGATACCACTGACCCTATAACCAGCCCTCCTCTGGCTATACCCATGAGCCAGTGTCACTACTGTGTCATTATATAGTGCTGGGTGTTATTATACTGATGCAGATACCACTGACCCTATAACCAGCCCTCCTCTGGCTATACCCATGTGCCAGTGTCACTACTGTGTCATTATATAGTGCTGGGTGTTATTATACTGATGCAGATACCACTGATGCTATAACCAGCCTTCCTCTGGCTATACCCATGTGCCAGTGTCACTACTGTGTCATTATATAGTGCTGGGTGTTATTATACTGATGCAGATACCACTGATGCTATAACCAGCCCTCCTCTGGCTATACCCATGTGCCAGTGTCACTACTGTGTCATTATATAGTGCTGGGTGTTATTATACTGATGCAGATACCACTGATGCTATAACCAGCCTTCCTCTGGCTATACCCATGTGCCAGTGTCACTACTGTGTCATTATATAGTGCTGGGTGTTATTATACTGATGCAGATACCACTGATGCTATAACCAGCCTTCCTCTGGCTATACCCATGTGCCAGTGTCACTACTGTGTCATTATATAGCGCTGGGTGTTATTATACTGATGCAGATACCATTGACCCTATAACCAACCCTTGTCTGGCTATACGCATGTGCCAGTGTCACTACTGTGTCTTTGTATATAGCTGGGTGTTATTATACAGATGCAGATACACATCCAGTATTTCACTCAGGCTTTATTTATTCCATAACTTATCACCCAATATCGCTAGCAGTCTCTTGACAAGCCACTAACTTTATTCACACTACATATTTTTTTTAATTCCTATTATTCAATCAAAACATATACTAAGGTTGTGGCGGACACTGCAAGGGCTAGTCACAGACACCAGTGTCCGTGTACGGACACCTTGCCTATCCCTGAGCAAGAGGAAGTAAGCCGCAAAACAACGGGGGGAGCCTAAGGAGACTTACATGGATGAATCTAGGGATAGTAAAGTCAAAATTAAACTTTCATGATTCAGATAGACCATGCAACAATTTTCCAGTTTACTTTAATCTAATTTGTTTAGTTCTCTTGGAATTCTTTGTTAAAAAGAATACCTAGGTATGCTCAGAAGCAGGACTGCACTGCTGGGAGCCACTTGCTGTTTAGGCTGCACCTTTATGTCTCTTGTCATTTGCTCGGCCATTGTGTTTAGCTAGCTCCCAGTAGTGCATTGCTGCTCCTATATCTGTGATCAATTAGTAAAACAGGAAGCTACTATACTATTTTATAACTGAGATGTCTTTGATGCTTTCCTGAACTTTAACCTTGGTTTTAATGAAAAAAAGAAAATAATTGTAATTTGCTTTGAGTACCAGTGATATCACTCGCGTTGTCACTGCTATCACTTGCAGCATTTGCTGACATCAGATGCACTTGCATGTGTGCTCTAGAATAACTAGCAAAAAAATATGTGATAGCTTTTTTCAAAAACTATTTTTCAAATGCAAACTCAAGGCCAGATTACAAGTGGAGCGGTATTTAACACTCCTGCGGTAACTCAGCTAGAAGTTAGTTTTTTCCCTACTTTTTTTTGCTACTTTGACTTAATTGACTTCTGTGGGGGATACGTTAACGCATTCGTGATATTCTAACACCTTACTCGTACGCAGACCCAATCTCATATTCTCAAGTGCTCTAACCCGACAAGAAAATATTAATATTTCACATTCCAATGTTCTTCATATAGCAGAATATGTTCTATTTATTCATAAATACATATTTATATATATATATATATATATATATATATATATATAATGTTCTTTTGAGATATATACTGTATATATATATATATATATATATATATATATATATATATATATATATAATAGAGAGAGAGAGAGAGAGAGAGAGAGAGAGAGAGAGAGAGAGATGATTATATATAAGTATAGATATATACAGATATTTATAGGAATATCTATTTATTATAAATACTTAGAACACATTCTTCTATGTGCAGAACATTGGAATGTGAAATATTTATATTTATATGTGTATATATGTCTGTAAATACATATATACACATATAAATGCATAAGTACACACATATAAATATATATATATATATATATACTGTATGTCTATATATGGCTATATATATATATATATATACATATGTATACACATATTTATATGTGTATATATGTCTGTAAATACATATATACACATATAAATGCATAAGTCCACACATATAAATATATATATATATATATATATATATATATATATATATATATTTTTTAAAAATAATTTTTATCAGATAGTGTTATTATGAGTGTAACTGTACTCACATGTTCGCATTTTCTTTTAACTTGTAATATAAGCGCTACATCTGATGCGTGCAAACAGCTGCGATAAACCCGATATCGCTTGCGCGTAACTGTAACTGCACGCCAATCATAGTCTGGTATGCACTTACACCACTTAAGAAATTCATACACACCCAACTGTAAACTACGTTCCTCAGGATAGGCACCATTGTGCAGCTCAGCAGTTCACCCTTGTCTTTGGCAGTCTAGAACCTTGAGCTGTGTTTGAAATCTTCCACACTTCTGAAGTGCAACAATGAATACCCATTCTTAAAATATATGTTCTTTCATTCAAATCCATGTAAAAACATGATAATATGCATACAAATTAAAAGGTAGGATTACGTAAACATATCAATATTTATCATAAGCATTTCATACTCAAACAGCACTTGTTCACTATCGATGACAGACAAGACCTCAGTGATGTGAACCATGACAGGTAGCCAGACAGGACCTTCAAAATATGAACATGGCACATAAATTAAGCAGGACTAAAGCATTTACGGTTGTCAGATGCCCAGAATAAAGCTAGAAAGTCTGGTATTTAAAAAAAATAAAAAAATATATATATATTTATTGGGCCTTATCTGAGCTCTGGTGTAGGCATATGGCTGACACTGTCTACGGTGTCATTGGTCTAATCTGTAGTTTGAATTGGGCATATGGCTTCCACTGGATACTGGGACATGGATATGTTCTGAGGGCTGATGTAGGCATATGGCTGACACTGTCTACGGTGTCATTGGTCTAATCTGTAGTTTGAATTGGGCATATGGCTTCCACTGGATACTGGGACATGGATATGTTCTGAGGGCTTATGAAGGCTTATGACTGACAATGGATACCTAGACCTAGGTATGATCTGAGGTGTGATGTAAGCATATGACTGACTCTGGATACTCGGACCTAGGTATGTTCTGAGGTGTGATGTAAGCATATGACTGACTCTGGATACAGGGACATAGGTATGATCTGAGGTGTGATGTAGGCATATAACTGACTCTATATACAGGGACATAGGTATGATCTGAGGTGTGATGTAGGCATATGACTGACACTGGGTACTGAAACTTTGGTATGATCTGAGATCTGATGTAGGCATATGACTCACTCTGGGTACAAGGACATAGGTATGATCTGAGGTGTGATGTAGACATATGACTGACACTGGGTACTGGAACTTTGGTATCATCTGAGATCTGATTTAGGCATATGACTGACTCTGGATACAGGGACATAGGTATGATCTGAGGTGTGATGTAGGCATATGACTGACACTGGGTACTGGAACTTTGGTATCATTTCAGATCTGATGTAGGCATATGACTGACTCTGGATACAGAAACATAGGTTTGATCTGAGGTGTGACGTAGGCATATGTCTGACTCTGGATACAAGGACATAGGTATGATCTGAGGTCTGAAGTAGGCATATGACTGACACTGGAAACATGGACATGTGAATAATCTAAAGTCTGATGTAGGCATATGGCTTATACTGGAAATTTGGTATCATCTCAGATCTGATGTAGGCATATGACTGACTCTGGATACAGGGACATAGGTATGATATGAGCTGTGACGTAGGCATATAACAGACACTGGATGCAAGGACATGGGAATGATCTGAGGTCTGATGTAGGCATCTACGTGACACAGGATACATTTATATAGGTATAATCTGAGGTCTGATGTAGGCATATAAATGACACTGAATACATGGACATGGGAATGATCTGAGGTCTGATGTAGGCATTTGGTTCCCGTATACCCCTTTCCCTTGATCACTCTCTGTTTATCCAGTAATTTGTGGAGGAGAGTTGGCAACCCTATATTCATTAACCTTGTGAAAGTCAACAGCTTTAACCTCTAAAATATGAATCATAGCATCAAAATCACCAGCCTGCTCTCTGAGAACATCTAAGCATTGCTGCCTTCCATATAAACAGCTATACAGTTACAGTGTAGTTTCTGATTGTGTGCACTGTGTTGTGTTCAGAAGCTGCATACATTGTATAATACAGCCCAACCACCTATTCACTGACCATGAGAACAGAATCCTTCACCCTGCCAAACCACTTGTGTACGGGATGTAATACAGGTGTCAGTTTTACACTAGCAATTAACTTTAAACCCAGCCTGCAACATCAGAATAGGAAATCCTTCCACAATTCTAAAAGATGAAATGACAGAGCAGAGTGTAATTGTTATAATGGGTCAATTAAGTAAATGGATAATCAGCTTTCCAGTGTGACAATATCATAATACATATTCATATACATAGAATTGGGTTGTTTTTTATTGGCCCCTTATTTTCATAATTAACACTTTTGCTGTGGCTGTTTGTATCTCATCTCCCAGCTTTCTATTCACAAATAGAGCACATCCACCTGTGATACGAAGGTGAGAAAGAACGTGACTGTCCTATGCAATCATCTAATTCCTGCACATTCTTCCCATCACTATGTATGTTTCTGGCTCTGTGTAAACGTAGGTTTTCTGTAATTTGTGCAAACATAAACAAAACCATACATTTTACTCATTTGCATGGGTAAAAGATTATAATATTCAGGGTGAAAGAGAGAAACAATGAACAAAGAAAGAAAAATTAATGGAAAGGAACCCCCCTCCCCAGAAATACATTAACTCTTGTGCCAGTAACACACACAGCACTAGCTAGCTATATTATCCTGTTTGTGAAACTCTTTTAGTTGTCATCCTTATAGGAGGAACAGTTTATTTCTGATTACATTATTTCACTATGTATATTCTGCATTGTTCCTTAGGAATTTCTTCATAATACGAAACTGAAAGTTACCAGTTATTTTCTACATATGCATTTGAAGAGATTTGTGACAGTTGGATTATATTGGATTTCCCTTTGAGTTTGTTCTGAAATACTTATCTTTGGGAATTAGTCTTGTATTTGTAATTGTATATTTATATGTAAAATGTGTCTTTCAGTTATCGTTCATCCATTTGTATATTTTACCTATAATGTACACATAGTAAATATGTCAATAAATAACTTTGAATTTATCTAGATACAGATTTTGTTTTGCAGTAAAGGTGATATAACACGTTACGGAGTAGCACTGTCAGTTTGTGTAATTTTTCTGCGGCTTTAGGCCAAGTTTCCATTCTGGTGGTAAAGTTTGGAAATTGGTTGTAACATTAAAAATCACCATAGACATAATTGAGATGTATGTTTTTATCACCAGTTTACACAATTTACTACATCATTGGAAGCTAGGCCTTAGTTGACATACACAATGTCACTTTGTAAATTCAACCATCTTGGAAAAGACAACACCACATTTGATATGGTAACATAAAATTATCTACCTTCACCTACACATTTATACATTTTGAGAGGATTTGATTCTCCACCCTCTTGTCCTATACACATATTTTATTTCTATTAATGAATGGTCTAATTTTTATCATTGGATCTCTCAGTAATAAACATTTCCAGTTTTTTAACATAGTATCTAAGATTCTGGACGTTATTAAAGGGACACTGAGCCCAACATTTTTCTTTCGTGATTCAGATAGAGCATGACATTTAAAGCAACTTTCTAATTTACTCCTGTTATCAAATTTTCTTCATTCTCTAGGTATCTTTATTTGAAATGCAAGAATGTAAGTTTAGATGCCAGCCCATTTTTGGTGAACAACCTGGGTTGTTCTTGATAATTGGTGGATAAATTAATCCACCAATAAAAAAGTGCTGTCCAGAGACTGAACTAATAAAAAGCTAAGATGCCTTCTTTTTTAAATAAAGATACAAAGAGAACAAAGAAAAATTGATAATAGGAGTAAATCAGAAAGTTTGCCTAAAATTGCATGCTCTATCTGAATCACGAAAGAAAAAAATGGGTACAGTGGCCCTTTAAATTTAAACAATGGCAGATCAATTTATCCCGAATGTAAATTTGTACTTACCTACTATAAATTTCTACTTACCTACTATAGATTTGTACTTACCTACTATAAATTTGTACTTGCCTACTATAGATTTGTACTTGCCTACTATAAATTTCTACTTACCTACTATACATTTCTACTTACCTACTATAAATTTCTACTTACCTACTATCAATTTGTACTTGCCTACTATAGATTTGTACTTGCCTACTATAAATTTGTACTTACCAGGGGGTCCATCCGATAAAAATCGTCGCCCGCAAAAGTCGGCGACGCCAAGATTTGCGCGGGTTTGGTATCCTATATACGGAGTAAGCTAGAAGTTACGCGCGTAGATTTCTAGCGTCGCCCGTAAGTTTCTTGGCCCATAGACTGACATACAAAACACGCGCAATTTGCTATCCAATATACGGCGTAAGGACTTACGCGCGCAGATTTCACAAAATCTACTCCATTCTCAGCTCGCCACAAATTGAAGGCGCAGGAACCCTTGCACTGACTTAGAAACCAACGTAACTCTCAGAAGGCCTAACAAATGCATGCCTAACAATATACATAGCAGCAGCTTGTTCACAAATAGTTAACCTCTTAAAAGCATTTATTATTCCTGCCCCTGCAAGTGTGTCAAACCAATCACAAACAGCACAACCTCTCACCTGCAGCCTTAAAACACCTGCAAATGCACACCCTCATTAGCCACCATGTTTCCCTTGCAGTATATTGCATTTAGAGTGAGACAGTGTCGTGGGGCACAAGGGGTGCTGGAACCCCTACAAGCCCCTGTTTTGGATGGTATCCCTGCTGCTGAGGTCCCTGGTCATGGTGCTGTAGCTGTCCCTGCTCCAGCTGCTGCTGCTGCCCTCCCTGCTCCTCCTGCTGTTGTTCCTGTTCCTGGTGCTCCCCATGCTGCTGTTGCTGCAGCTGCCCATAGGCCAGCAGGGCCTATAAGACGAAGGCATCAGCAGAGGGGAAGAGCACCAAGGGTACACAGGGTTAGGGTCACCCTGTTTGGGATGACAGAAGTGGAGGTCAGGGAAAAATATCGCTTGACATCTGCAAGCCTCATTAACCTATATGAGGTCTTGAAGGATGATATTGACCCTCAAGCGTATAGGAACCGAGCTCTGACTGGTATGCAGAAGCTGTTGTGTGTTGTACACTTCCTGGCAACTGGCTCATACCAGTCAACAGAGGGGCTTGTGTCTGGCCTAGCGCAGTCTACCTTCTCCAGGATTCTAGGGGAGGTTCTGACTGCTCTAGATAACCAGACACAACGATACATTCATTTCCCCCGTACCCCCCAGGAATGGAACCGTCTTAAACAAGGCTTCTATCGACTGGGGGGTATTCCTAATGTCATGGGGGCAATTGATTGCACACATGTGCGTATCGTGGCCCCACATGAGGAGACAATCCTCTATATTAACAGGAAAGGGTTTCACTCATTGAATTGCCAGATGGTCTGCGATACCAATATGAAATTCTTACATGTGTATGCAGGCTTCCCGGGGAGTGCACATGATTCCTACATCCTGCGCCAGACCTCCTTATTCAATATGTTTGAAAATGGAACACTCTCGGGAGGATGGCTGCTTGGTGAGTACCTTCATTCTGTCTGTATATTTCTACTAAAGGGACACTAAACACATATTTTAATCTCATGTTTCAGATAAAGAATACAATGTTAAACAGCATTACAATTCACTTCTATTATCTCATTGTATTTATTCTTTAGATATCTTATTTTAAAAAAATAGAAAATCACATATATGAGCCAATCATATGAGGCTTCTATGTGCAGCCACCAATCAGCAGCTATTGAGCATATCTAATATGCTTGTCATCAAAAGTTATCTATAGAATGGAGAAAATGATGTAATCTAAGCAAATTATCAAGCTGCTAACAATTGCAGGTTCTTATTAAATGGACAGTCTAGTATAATTTGCACTTCCATTATTCAGATAGGACTTGTAATTTTAATAAACTATCCAAATTACTTCCATTAACAAAATGTGCACAGTATTTGTATCTTTTATATTTTTGAGTCACCAGCTCCTACTGACCATGTGCAAGAATAAATGTGTATGCATTTGTGAATGGCTGATGGATGTCACATGGTACAGGTGGAGTTTCAAAATACATAACACTTTAAATTGTAATAAAAAATAACTTTGATATTAGACTAAGTGCTATTGCATTGTCTTGTTATCTAGCATTTTTGGATAATGAAAATCTACTGTGTTGACTGGTCCTTTAAAATAGATTTTTGGTATAGACTAATACTGGCATAAAAGTAGATTGCTTATAATGCACAAATTTAATTTTTTTATTAAATCTATCTTTTATCTGAAATTCATGTTGTGTCCCTTTAAAGCACATGATGTACCTGTAGTAATCCAAACACATATGTTACATGACAGGTGACGCAGGGTACGGCTGCAGACCATGGCTATTAACCCCCTTGGTGCACCCCATTACAGAGCCACAACTAAGGTACCAGGAGGCACACATAAGAACAAGGAATGTCATTGAAAGGAGCTTTGGCCTATTAAAAACCAGGTTCAGGTGTCTGGATGTTACAGGCGGAGCACTACAGTATAACCCCAACAAAGTGTGTTCCATTGTCAATGCTTGCTGTATTCTACACAACATTGCTGTGGACACACGTTTGTCGGGGGACATTGACCCAGAGCAGCAGCAGCAGCTGGTTCCTGTACCTGAGGATGTGGACAGGGGGACACTGAGGGGGAATGAAGTGAGGGATTATGTCATCCGGGAATACTTCACCTGTAAGTTACTTATTCATAAGTACAGTAAACCGTAACATTCACATGTATTATGATGTTTGACAGTACCTCACCAACCATTGCATGTGTATATATCATGTCTTGCAGAATTTCAAACTTTGGATATCCACTGCATGTAAGTGAAACTACTACATCCCAACCCCCTTCCCTTAAAGGGACACTATACCCAAACATATTCTTTCATGATTAAGGATAGAGAATATAATTTGAAAAAACCTTCAAATTTACTTCTATTACCTATTTTCAGTTATTCTTTAGATATACTTTAATGAAGACATAGCAATGCACACAGTGAAACAATCACAGGAGGCATCTATATACAGCTACTAATCAGCAGCTACCAAGCATATCTAGATATGCTTTTCAGCAAAGAATATCAATAGAATGAAGCAACATAAATAATAGAAGCAAATTATTAAGTTGTTTATAATTGTCTTCTCTTTCCAAATCATGAAGGAAACAATTTTGCTTTCATGTCCCTTTAACAACCCTAATTACTGTATATTTCTCATTTGTTTCATTCATGTTTAGTTCACTATCATTAAGAATGAGGATAATGGATATTTATACCTTATGTTCACACCTTCTTTAAATACATTATTAGTTATATATACCAACGTGTAAATTTATATTGGATGTGAGAAACCTTGATTTACATCTTAGAAGTGAATATTACTATATGTACCGTTCAGACACAACTATGTGATGTGGTTTATTGAGCAGGAATATGTCAGAAACATTATAATAATACCTTTTTTGTCCATTTCAACACAGGTATTATTATATGTTTTACCAATATTACTGTACTAAAACACACCTCACATGGATGTCGATGACAATTATATGGTAAATAACAGAGGACAAGATTTTTGATGAAATAGAATAAGATTATTTTTTTTTAGGCCTCTTAGATGAGGGGCCTGGAGTGGGTCTTCTGCCTCTCCTGGGTTGTGTGGATCCAGTAGCAGTGCTGGTCACAGACGAGATGCTTGAGGCGATGTCCTGCTGGTGGGTGAAATGCTCCACCAACACACCCAACAGTTGGTTCTGTTCCCTCCATCTGTGGTCACTCTGGATTTGAATGTCCGAAATGACTCTCAGCATTTGTGATTGGTTTTGTACCATAGCTGTTACAGATGCTGCCATGTCCCTTTGCAGCTCAATGGATCGCTGTTGTAAACGCTGTTGGCTCCTATGGAACCTGCGTTGGTCCCTCTGCATTCTTTCGCAGGTTGACGTTAGACTCTCACACGTCAATGTTTGCCTCCTCTGTAGGGATATGTATTCCTCACCCATGGCGGAACTCAGTGGATCCATGGGCTCTTCCCCAGCAGGGACTATAGGCACTGGTTCCATTTCTTGATCCTCAGCTGGGGGTGCAGGCCCCAGAATCTGAGCTGGAGGTGCAGGCCCCTGAATCTGAGCTGGAGGTGCAGGCCCCTGAATCTGAGCTGGAGGTGCAGGCCCCTGAATCTGAGCTGGAGGTGCAGGCCCCTGAATCTGAGCTGGAGGTGCAGGCCCCGGAATCTGAGCTGGAGGTGCAGGCCCCGGAATCTGAGCTGGAGGTGCAGGCCCCGGAATCTGAGCTGGAGGTGCAGGACCCGGAATCTGAGCTGGAGGTGCAGGCCCCGGAATCTCAGCTGGAGGTGCAGGGCGATGAATTTCAGTTGGTGGAGCTCTTCCAACTGCTGCCGATGGTACAGATGTCCGGATGGACTGATAGTCCCATTGGCTGCTGGTTTGCATCCACTCAGCCTGCTGGTATAATCCTTGAGTGGCATGATATTCTTGTGGTGGGGTAAAGACATCTACCCTTCGGGGCTGGCGTGGCTCCCCCTCCAAGCCAAAGGAATAATCCTCCGGCCAGGGCTCCTGCCAGGTATCCTCCTGTAATGCAGGCGGCATAATATTGGGATTCTCAATTGAGGCAGTCCAACCCATGTCATGCTTGGCACACTCCTGCTGGACTCTCTGGACCGGTGGTTGAGGTGGAGATATACTTTGATCCGGTGTTGGGGGATTCATGGGCGTAGGCACCCTGGTGACTGGAGGTTCTGTGGAGGAGTCAAATGATGAGAGGGATTAGTACAGTCAGATATCTATCCATGTGGGCATACAATGTACATGCTAGGGCCTATCCACATTCTCATGTCAAACTCTATAACATGCATGTGCACATTGAGATTTGTGATATGATGGGTTTTAATATGCAAAGTATACATGTATGTGCTTCATACAATAGTTCTGTGTACATGTCAGTGATGGAGAAAATGTGTTCTTTAAGTGACACTATGGTTGTGATGACTATGGTGTCCATTTACTGAAAAGTCTACATGTGGCTTGTGGCCTGTGTTACTCTGAGACATGTTAGTATTTCACTATTCCACCTCATATTGATTTTCAATGTGTTAAGTAGCATTAAATGGACATGCAACCCATATTTATTCTTTCATGATTCAGCTAGCCAAGCATGGAATTTTCAACAAACCTTTAATTTACTTCCATTAGCTAATATGCTTCATTATCTTGATTTTCTTAGCTGAAATGCATTTCTAGATAGGCTCATAAGCTGATGATTGGTGGCTGCACATCAATGCCTCGTGTGATTGCCTCACCCATGTGCATTGATATTTAATAAACTAAGATTATGAAAATAATGATGAAAAATAGATAATAGAAGTAAATTGGGATGCTGTTTAAAACTGTATTCTCTATCTGAATAATGAAATAAACTTATTTGTGTTTCATGTCCCTTTAATGTTAAATCTCATTGTATATTTTGTTGTTAGTAAGCAAAATACCATGCTCCTCATTGTGTACATGAATGTGTGACAATATAGGATGTTATAACTCAAATACATATAATACTGGTGTGTGGGATGTTACTCACCAGCATGCTGTGCTGATGTTGCAGCCCCTGAGTCACGAGCCCCTGGAAGTCCACGGACTGCTGTGAGGCTCAGGGACCTACGAATGAGCTCCTGCCACTCATTGTATTCTGCCTCATAGTGAGGCCCACCTCCTGTTGCCCTCTGGGACATTGCTTCCTGGCCCATCTTCTCCTTGACTCTCCTCTTACAATCATTCCACCTCTTCTTTAGGCCATCCACATTCCTCCTCTGTTGGGACACACCATTGACGGCCTCTACCACCTTCTGCCAAGCATCTTTACGCCTACGGGCAACTCCTTTGCCCTTCTCTTGTCCAAAGAGGGCATTATGGTTCTCCAGGACAGCCTGGACTAGAGCGAGGTTTTCTGCAAAACTGAAATTAGGACACCTCATACGCTCCTCGTCCTGGGCGCCTGGCTCCCTCCCTGGGATGTCCCTGGTGTGGGTTCCTCCCTATCCTCTCCCTCCTCCCCCCTTCTATCCCCATGTGCACCCTCTATCCCTCTTCTAAGTGTGCCTGGCCTTGGGGCAACCCCACTCCCATCCTCCCTTCTGGCTCTCCCTCTCCCCACTCCGCTCACTCCCTGACGGGGACCCTGCTGCTCCTCCTGTCCATAATCCTCTCCCTGCAACTCCCCTTCCCTCCTCCCCCCAGCCCTAGCTCTCCTTGACATCCTCACACTACACACACTCACACACTCACTCCCACTTCAATCACATACAATCACAACCAGACACTCAGCCTTTCAAACTGTAAAAGATAAATAAAATGTGTAAGGTGTTATAAAAAAAAAAGTGTTGTGTATTTTGTATATGTGTGTATGCAAAATGTGTGCAATATGTAAAAAAGTGACAGTAAATGTACAAGCTTATCAAATCCTCCAAATCCGACCTAACTAAATATTATGCAATGCGCCTCTCTCTCTACTCTAACGACTTTCTCCTACTCACTGTAGTGTGCTGTAGCTCCAAGAACCAACCAAACACACTAAAGAAATGGCGGCTGCGCAGGGGTTTAAGTATGAATTTTGAATATCGTCATTACGTGGTGCATCTCTTAGAACTGGCGTTATTTTTTTACGAGTCGTAGGCTAATTTGCATAAAACTACACTTTATTGAGACTTTACGTGAACAAAATACAGGCGCAAGTACTTGCGACGACTAAAATGTGTATTTGCGCACATTTTGCCTGCTCGTCGGTTTTTCCGACTTACGCCAGTTTAGCATCTGACGGCGCTGAATATTGGATAGCTCGAGTTGCGAGCTGAAACTGCGAGCGACGCGGGTTACCTCGCTTGCGCCGCAAACTACGATCTATATCGGATCGCGCCCCTAATATAGATTTGTACTTACCTACTAAACATTCTAAATTTATGGAACATAAATAGAGAAAGGAGGGAGAACAAAATTTAGCTTCAAATTGAGGATTATCCCATAAATTGTAATTTAACATCACTTCTGTTTTAGAAAAAAACTGTAACACACAATAACCGTTTCATTCAATCACATGATCTCTCTCATAACTATAAACATGTTCCAGCTCTTATCAATATGGTATCAAATAAGCTGGTTAACCCCTTCCATCCATTAGGACGTTCTATACCGTCCTGACTGCGCTGGGCTTTAGCGCCATTATGACGGCATGGAACATCCTAACCGTTCTGCTTTTCTTAGCCACTTCCTGTATGGGAT
Source organism: Bombina bombina (assembly GCF_027579735.1). Taxonomy (NCBI): domain Eukaryota; kingdom Metazoa; phylum Chordata; class Amphibia; order Anura; family Bombinatoridae; genus Bombina; species Bombina bombina. Next base: position 136,677,314 of record NC_069503.1, read on the forward strand.
CACGGACTGGGGGGTGTGCCTATCATCATAGGTACTCCTCCCTGACCAGATCCCATAGTTGAAATCATGTGATCGCATGAACGATCGCGTGATTAAATTTTTACTCATTTATTAACAAATGAGTCCTGGCAGGAAGGGGTTAAAGGGAAAGTCTAGTCAAAAATAAACTTTCATGATTCAGAAAGAACAGACAATCTTAATCAACTTTCCAGTTTACTTCTATTGTTTAATTTGCTTAGTTTACTTGGTATCTTTATAGAAATATAGTACCTAGGTAGGCTCAGGAGCAACAGCTGGGCGTTAGCTGCTGATTGGTGGCTGCACATATATCCATCTTGTCATTGGCTCACCTAATGTATTCACCTAGCTCCCAATAGTGCAAGGATGTTCCTTCAACAAAGGACAACAAGAGAATAAAGCAGATTTGAAGTAAATTGGAAAGGTGTTTAAACGTTATGCTTTATCTAAACCATGAAACAATAAATTTGTGTCTCATGACCCTGGACTAATGGTCACACCCACCAATAGTTTTCAGCCTAAATCAATCCATGTAAATTGCTCACAATATGCATTTTTCAGTCTAAAATGTAAACTACAAGAGGTCCAGGTTGTCAGTTCAGCTAATTAGATATTGTATTTGTATTCCTATGTGAAACGTAGGAAACTGATACCACAGTATGCAGATATACACATGAGACTCAGACCAACAAATACTTCATGTCTGAATGATTCCCACGATCAGGCGCACATTTCACGCCTACACCTCAGGGCAGTTTTCTACAATGTGGGAAAGAATCCCTGGATAGTACAGGAGTAGAAGGACTGTCTTGTGAAGGTCAGGACAGTTGGCAAACAAAGGGTGCTGGATTATAGGTACAGTATACACCTATTTTCATATAACTGCATGTAATAGACACTAAGAATATGCACAGATACTGATCTAATAATCCAGTATAAAACCGTTTCAAAACTTAATTAGAATCTCGCAGTTTAGCTCTGTTGATGAGGTTAGGCTGGGACACACAGTGACAGGGGCTGGGAAATCAGGATGAGCAGATCCCCCCCCCCCACTTCCCTGCATATGAAAAGACAAATTACATTAACAGGAGCCAGCAGGAGTTTGTAAACGCGTGTATACATCTGACACTGTGGGGCTTGGTTAGGAGTCTCTGAAAATCAGCGCAATGTTCTCTAAAAATAAGCAAAACTACACATTGTTACAAAAACACTCCTAGATGGGCTGTATAAATGGATCATCTACAAAACATTTATGCAAAGAAAAATCTAGTGTACAGTGTCACTTTAACTTTCCCTTCCATTGCTAAAAGCAAATTGTTGTTATAGCAAAAATAAAACATTTACAAATCCACAGCAACAGGTACCTGACTCATTCAGTGCTATGTTTTAGTTTTGCTTTCACAATTAGTAAAAGTAAACTTGCTAAGTGCTGCAGAATATTTTGAGGCATTATAATAATTGTATTATTATAAAAAGTAATAATAATGATAAAGATATTACTACTACTACTAATAATAAGTTTAAAGGGACTTGAAACCCAATTTTATTCAGTTATGATTCAGATAGAACGTACATTTTAAAACATCTTTACCATTTTCTTCTTTTATCAAACTTGCTTCATTCTCTTGGTATCCTTCATTGAAGGAGCAGCAATGCACTACTGGGAGCTAGCTAAACACATTGGGTGAGCCAATGGCAAGAGGAATATACTGTATGTGCAGCTACCAATCAGCTAGCTCCCAGTAGTGCATCGCTGCTCCTGAGCCTACCTAGATATGCTTTTCAACAAAGGATACCAAGAGAATTAAGCAAATTAGGTAACAGAAATAAATTGGAAAGTTCAATTTGAATTATAAAATGTCTTAAAATGACAGGCTCTATCTGAATCATTCAAGTTTAATTTGGACTTTCCTGTCCCTTTAAGTCCTCTTATGCTCTCCTATTAACCACCATACCCAATACACAAATTTGAATATGAAGTTGGAAATTCAAATTTGTGTATTGGGTATGGTGGTTATTAGAAGAGCAATAGGGGACTTAAAGTGAAGGGCAAATTAGATGAATCTGTGCCCGTTTTTTGATAATCCTATTAAAAACAAGGGCACTTTAATTCATCAAAATTGACATTTCACTCGTTTTCTTCAAATACTTACCTTTTAATCTTCATAGCCGCTCCAGCACTTCCCCTGGCCATCGGAAGCCTCTTAATACGTCAGAAATGACGAATCCAGCTTCCTCCAATCAGGGCTTTCCCCCCCCCCCCCCGGGGGAATCTTGGCCTGAGGCAACGCTGTGATTGGAGGAAGCTGGATTTGTCAAGAGGGCCTTCGACGTGCAAAGGAAGCGCTGCAGCGGCTGTGAAGATTAAAAGGTAAGTATTTGAAGAAAGCGAGTGAAATGTCAATTTTGATGAATTAAAGTGCCCTTGTTTTTAATAGGATTATTAAAGGGACACTGTACCAAAAAAATTTCTTTCGTGATTCAGATTGAGCATGAAATTTTAAGCAACTTTCTAATTTACTCCTATTATCAAATGTTTTTCATTCACTTGGTATCTTTATTTGAAATGCAAGAATGTAAGTTTAGATGCCGGCCCATTTTTGGTGAACAACCTGGGTTGTCCTTGCTGATTGGTGGATAAATTCATCCACCAATAAAAAAGTGCTGTCCAGAGTACTGAAACCAAAAAAAAGCTTAGATGCCTTATTTTTCAAATAATGATAGCAAGAGAACGAAGAAAAATTGATAATAGGAGTAAATTAGAAAGTTGCTTAAAATTGCATGCTCTTTCTGAATTACAAAAGAAAAAATTTGGGTTCAGTGTCCCTTTAAGAACGGGGCACCGATTCATCTAAATTGACATTCCCTTGAAAGTAAAGGTAAACTTTCACGAATGAGTGCCCGATTTTTAAAAATACTATTAAAAACAGGGCACTTTCATTCATGAAAGTTTACATTTCAGTGGTTTTGTTAACATACTTACCTTTTTTTCTTGCAAGACGGAGCAGTGATTCCCCCGCCTGCAGATCATCTTCTTACGTCAGCAATGACGAATCTGGTCTCCTCCAATCACTGCTTCCCCCAGAGCATACATTGCCTGAGGCCATGCCGTGATTGGAGGAAGCCAGATTCGTCATTGCTGACGTTAGAAGAGACGACCTGCGGGTGGGGAAATCGCTGCTCCGTCTTGCAAGAAGAAAAGGTAAGTATTTTAACAAAACCGCTGAAATGTAAACTTTCATGAATGAAAGTGTCCCTGTTTTTAATATTTTTAAAAACCGAGCACTCATTTGTGAAAGTTTACCTTCACTTTTACTAGATAAATGTGTATACAGTCTTCTTACTGTCATTGTTACATTATTAGATAAAACGCTGTGGAGTCTAATTGCAGAGAATTGGATACTATACGAGACAAAGCTACATTCATACTTTATTATTTGGTTGTAGTGATGTCGCGAATAGTTCGCCGGCAAATAGTTCCCGACGAACATAGCTCGTTCGCGTTCGCCGCGGAGGGTGAACATATGCGATGTTCGATCCGCCCCCTATTCGTCATCATTGAGTAATACTTTGACCCTGTACCTCACAGTCAGCAGACACATTCCAGCCAATCAGCAGCAGACCCTCCCTCCCAGACCCTCCTACCTCCTGGACAGCATCCATTTTAGATTAATTTTTAAGCTGCTTTCTTAGTGAGAGGAGGGACAGTGTAGCTGCTGCTGATTTAATAGGGAAATCGATAGCTAGGCTAGTGTATTCAGTGTCCACTACAGTCCTGAAGGACTCATCTGATCTCTGCTGTAAGGACAGCACCCCATAAAGCCCTTTTTAGGGCTAGAACATCAGTCTGCTTTTTTTTTTTTGTGTAATCTAATTGTAGTTGCCTGCCTGCCAGCGTGTGTGTCAGACTCACAGCGTATACTGTGCCCACTTGCCCAGTGCCACCACTCATATCTGGTGTAACAGTAGTGTAGATTTAAAAAAAACAAGACTTTTTTGACTGTGTTAAATAATAGCAATCAGTTTCCTTCACACGTGTGCGTTTCAGTGCCTGCCTGCCAGGGCACAGTGTCACCCCAGTGCAACTCATATCTGGTGTAACAGTAGTGTACATTTAAAAAAAAAAACAAGACTTTTTTGACTGTGTTAAATAATAGCAGTCAGTTTCCTTCACACGTGTGCGTTTCAGTGCCTTCCAGGGCACAGTGTCACACCAGTGCAACTCATATCTGGTGTAACAGTAGTGTACATTTAAAAAAAAACAACACTTTTTTGACTGTGTTAAATAGTAGCAGTCAGTTTCCTTCACACGTGTGCGTTTCAGTGCCTGCCTGCCTGCCTGCCAGGGCACAATGTCACCCCAGTGCAACTCATATCTGGTGTAACAGTAGTGTACATTTAAAAAAAATAACACTTTTTTGACTGTGTTAAATAATAGCAGTCAGTTTCCTTCACACGTGTGCGTTTCAGTGCCTGCCTGCCAGGGCACAGTGTCACCCCAGTGCAACTCATATCTTGTGTAACAGTAGTGTACATTTTAAAAAAACAACACTTTTTTGACTGTGTTAAATAATAGCAGTCAGTTTCCTTCACACGTGTGCGTTTCAGTGCCTGCCTGCCAGGGCACAGTGTCACCCCAGTGCAACTCATATCTGGTGTAACAGTAGTGTAGATTTAAAAAACAAAACAAGACTTTTTTGACTGTGTTAAATAATAGCAGTCAGTTTCCTTCACACGTGTGCGTTTCAGTGCCTTCCAGGGCACAGTGTCACACCAGTGCAACTCATATCTGGTGTAACAGTAGTGTACATTTAAAAAAAAATAATACAATTTTGACTGTAATAGATTGAATAGCAGTTAGTTGTCTGCAAGCGTGTGTGTCAGGCCTACAGCGTCTACTCTGCCAACTTCTGCCAGTGCACAGTGCCACTCATATCTGTTGTCACAGTAGCTTGCACGCATAGTACCACTAATCGAAAAAAAAAAATGACAGGCAGAGGCAGGCCACCACGCAGGGGTCGTCGTGTTCGTGGTGCTGTGATTCCCTTTGGCCCTAGAATAATGCCCAGTGTTCAGAGGCCACGTGCCCCGAACTCGAACATTTCTGAGCACATAGTTGACTGGCTAACACAGGACACCCAATCTTCTACAGCTTCCGCTCGGAACCTTGACGCACCATCCTCCTCCAGCTTAGCTTCGGGCACCTCTCAAGTTACCACTCGCCCGCCTGCCGCCACCACCAACACTATCACCACAGCCGCTTCACTTGATCTGTCAGAGGAGTTATTTACACATCAGTTGGAAGAAATGAGTGATAGTGATGCGCAACCATTATTGCCAGAGGATGTAGATAACAGAGATATGTTTCAGTCAGGCAGCATTACACACATGGACGTATGGTGTGATGATGATGATGATGTTGTACCCGCTGCTGCTTCCTTTGTTGACTTGTCAGATACAAGTGAAGCGGTTGATGATGACGATGCGTCCGTGGATGTCACGTGGGTGCCCGCTAGAAGAGAAGAAGAAGAGGGGGAAAGTTCAGATGGGGAGACAGAGAGGAGGAGGAGACGAGTTGGAAGGAGGGGGAGATCGTTGCAAGGAGCTAGTGGCACAGTCAGACAGCATGCATTGGCACCCGGGGTGAGCCAGACAGCACGCCAATCAACGCATGCTGTTGCCACCACCAGAATGCCGTCATTGCAGAGCTCAGCAGTGTGTCATTATTTTTGTGTGTCTGCCTCTGACAACAGCGAGTCGTGGGAAGTCCAACACCCACCTAGGTACAACTGCTTTGCGAAGGCACATGATCACACATCACAAACGCCTATGGGATCAACACATGAGTACAAGCAGCACACAAACTCAAAGCCGCCATCCTCCTCCTGGTCCAGCATCTTCAGCCACGTAAACCACTGCTGTCCTCCTTGCCCCCTCTCAACCATCCGCCACTCCGTCTCTCACCTTGAGCAGTTCCTGCTCATCTGCCCACAGTCAGGTGTCTGTCAAGGACATGTTTGAGCGTAAGAAGCCAATGTCACAAAGTCACCCCCTTGCCCGGCATCTGACAGCTGGCTTGACTGAACTCTTAGCCCGCCAGCTTTTACCATACAAGCTGGTGGAGTCTGAGGCGTTCAAAAAATTTGTAGCTATTTGGACACCGCAGTGGAAGGTACCCGGCCGAAATTTCTTTGCACAAAAGGCAAACCCCAACCTGTACTCGATTGTGCAAAAGGAAGTAATTTCATGTCTGGCACACAGTGTTGGGGCAAGGGTCCATCTGACCACTGATACCTGGTCTGCAAAGCATGGTCAGGGCAGGTATATCACCTACACTGCGCATTGGATAAATCTGCTGATGGCTGCCAAGCATGGAATGCGTGGCTCTGCAGAGGAGTTGGTGACACCGCCACGACTTGCAGGCAGGCCTGCTGCCACCTCCTCTACTCCTCCTACTCCATCCTCTTTCATAACCTCCTCGGCTGAGTCCTCTTCTGCTTCTGCGTCTTGCTCCACATCAACGGCACCCCCCCAGCTCCCCAGGTACTATTCCACATCCCGGATACGGCAGTGTCACGCCGTCTTGGGGTTGGCTTGCCTGAAAGCAGAGAGTCACACCGGACCAGCACTCCTGTCCGCCCTGAACGCACAGGTGGATCAGTGGCTGACTCTGCACCAACTAGAGATCAGCAAAGTGGTTAGTGACAACGGAAGAAATTTGGTGGCAGCATTGAATTTGGGCAAGTTGACACATGTGCCGTGCAGGGCACATGTGTGTAATCTGATCGTACAACGCTTTGTGCATAAGTACCCAGGCTTACAGGACGTCCTGAATCAGGCCAGGAAGGTGTGTGGCCATTTCAGGCGTTCCTACACGGCCATGGCGCACTTTTCAGATATCCAGCGGTGAAACAACATGCCAGTGAGGCGCTTGATTTGCGACAGCCAGACACGTTGGAATTCAACACTCCTAATGTTCGACTGTCTGATCCAACAAGAAAAAGCCGTTAACGACTATTTGTATGACCGGGGTGCTAGGACAGCCTCTGCGGAGCTGGGAATTTTTTTGCCACGTTACTGGACGCTCATGCGCAATGCCTGTAGGCTCATGCGTCCTTTTGAGGAGGTGACAAACCTAGTCAGTCGCACCAAAGGCACCATCAGCTACATCATACCATTTGTTTTCTTCCTGGAGCGTGCCCTGCGAAGAGTGCTGGATCAGGCCGTAGATGAGCGTGAAGAGGAAGAGTTGTGATCACCATCACCACCAGAAACAGCCTTATCAGCATCGCTTGCTGGACCTGCGGCAACGCTGGAAGAGGATTGTGAGGAAGAGGAGTCAGAGGAGGAATGTGGCTTTGAGGAGGAGGAGGAAGAACAACCACAACAGGCATCCCAGGGTGCTCGTTGTCACCTATCTGGTACCCGTGGTGTTGTACGTGGCTGGGGGAAGAAGATACCTTCAGTGAAATCACTGAGGACGAGGAACGGGACATGAGTAGCTCGGCATCCAACCTTGTGCAAATGGGGTCTTTCATGTTGTCGTGCCTGTTGAGGGACCCTCGTATAAAAAGGCTGAAGGAGAACGACCTGTACTGGGTGTCGACGCTTCTAGACCCCCGGTATAAGCATAAAGTGCCTGAAATGTTACAGAATTACCGCAAGTTGGAAAGGATGCAGAAGTTCCAAAATAAATTAAAAAGTATGCTTTACACAGCGTATAAGGGTGATGTCACAGCACAACGGGAATCTAACAGGGGAAGAGGTGAAAGTAATCCTCCTCCTCCCACCACCACGCCGGCAAGGACAGGACGCTTTACAGACGTGTTGTTGATGGAGGACATGTGGAGCTTTTAAGTCCTACGCATCGCCACAGCCCTTCGGGGTCCACCCTCAGAGAACGACTCGACTGACATTTAGCAGACTACCTCGCCTTAACTACAGATATCGACACTCTGAGGAGCGATGAACCCCTTGACTACTGGGTGTGCAGGCTTGACCTGTGGCCTGAGCTATCCCAATTTGCGATAGAACTTCTGGCCTGCCTCGCTTTAAGTGTCCTGTCAGAAAGGACCTTCAGTGCAGCAGGAGGTATTGTCACTGAGAAGAGAAGTCGCCTAGGTCAAAAAAGTCTAGATTACCTCATCATTATTAAGATGAATGAGGGATGGATCCCGAAGGGACTGACAGTGGGCGATACATTCGACTAAAAAAGGCCTTATGAGATGAGCTGCCTTGGGCTAAAAATGGTCCACATGCTGCTTTATTTTATCTCTGAATGCCGGATGACTTGCGTGACTTATCCGCCACCAACTAGGGTTCAAGCCGCAATGTTTTAGGGCACTTTCAGCCTGGGAAACAAACATCAATTTTTCTGGCCGCTGCAACTATACCTAATTTTTCAGGCATGTGTACATGCCTACTTTTTCTGGCCTCTGGTGCTGCACTGTGGCTTTAAAAAACAAACAAAAAAAAAGGCACATAACAGGGATTAAACTGATAGGAATAGTACTACTTAACACACCACTCCTATCTGGTGGCACATTAGATTGCACGCACAGTGCCCCAAATTTGAAGTAGGAGGACCGACCCAACATCTTTTTCCATCTCCCGGTTCATAAAATCGATGCATATACACGTCCCCTGATGGGGGACGTAACAGGGATTAAACTGATAAGAATAGTACTACTTAACACACCACTCCTATCTGGTGGCACATTAGATTGCACGCGCAGTGCCCCAAATTTGAAGTAGGAGGACCGACCAAGAATCTTTTTCCATCTCCCGGTTCCTAAAATCGATGCCATATACACGTCCCCTGATAGGGGACGTAACAGGGATTAAACTGATAAGAATAGTACTACTTAACACACCACTCCTATCTGGTGGCACATTAGATTGCACGCGCAGTGCCCCAAATTTGAAGTAGGAGGACCGACCAAAAATCTTTTTCCATCTCCCGGTTCCTAAAATCGATGCCATATACACGTCCCCTGATAGGGGACGTAACAGGGATTAAACTGATAAGAATAGAACTACTTAACACACCATTCCTATCTGGTGGCACATTAGATTGCACGCGCAGTGCCCCAAATTTGAAGTAGGAGGACCGACCAAGCATCTTTTTCCATCTCCCGGTTCCTAAAATCGATGCCATATACACGTCCCCTGATAGGGGACGTAACAGGGATTCAACTGATAGGAATAGTACTACTTAACACACCTTATAATAACGCAGAGAGAGGCAATGCAGAGAGAGGAGTCTGAAGAAGAGGAGTCAGAGGAGGAAGGTGGCTTTGAGGAGGTGGAAGACCAAACACAGCAGGCGTCCCAGGGGGCTTGTTGTCACCTTTCGGGGACCCTTGGTGTTGTACGTGGCTGGGTGGAGGAAGAGACCTTCAATGACATCAGTAAGGACAAGGAACGGGACATGGCTAGCTTGGTATCCAACCTTGTGCAAATGGGGAGTTTGCGGTTGTGCAAATGGACTGTTTGCGGTTGTTTGCGGTGCGTTAAAGGGACAGTCTAGGCCAAAATAAACTTTCATGATTCAGATAGAGCATGTCTTTTTAAACAATTTTCCAATCTACTTTTATCACCAATTTTGCTTTGTTCTCTTGGTATTCTTAGTTGAAAGCTTAACCTAGGAGGTTCATATGCTAATTTATTAGACCTTGTAGCCCACCTCTTTCAGATTGCATTTTAACAGTTTTTCACCACTAGAGGGTGTTAGTTCACGTATTTCATATAGATAACACTGTGCTCGTGCACGAGAAGTTATCTGGGAGCAGGCACTGATTGGCTAGACTGCAAGTCTGTCAAAAGAACTGAAAAAAGGGGCAGTTTGCAGAGGCTTACAAGATACAAGATAATCACAGAGGTTAAAAGTATATTATTATAAATGTGTTAGTTATGCAAAACTGGGAAATGGGTAATAAAGGGATTATCTATCTTTTAAAACAATAAAAATTCTGGTGTAGACTGTCCCTTTAAACGGGGAGTTTGGTCTGTCACTGTGAAGCGGGCATAACCCTTACACTACCTGATCGATACAACATCATACCTGATGTTTTAAAGCACGTTATTCCAAACAATTTAGGAATGTTAGGTGATTTATGCCCTTTATGGCTTAAAACCAGACTCTGCATCAACTATGTAATTTTCCATGCCACAGTCCAGGTGTTAGTCCCCTTGAAACAACTTTTCCATCACTATTGTGGCCAGAAAGAGTCCCTGTGGGTTTTAAAGTTTGCCTAAACACCAAAAATACAAATAACAATAAAGGAAATGGTTCAATGCAACAAAACAAGGTAACTGCTTTGAAGTAATGTCCAGACAAGCTTTAAGCTGTAAATTTCTTATTAATTCTGTGGGCAATTGAGTTGCAGTAATAATAGTGTAATTATAATTATATGCCCCGCTCTCTCTTTGGATAATAAAAAATCAATCAAATCAGACCAGCGCTACCATTCGTAACTTCTGCTTTTATGTACTGCGCTGTTTAAAAAGGCCCTATATAACATGTTCCCAAGTATCAATATGTAAACAATAGCCTTTGTAGAGATAGTGCAAACATAGCAAAGTTCAGGCAGGTTTTTTGAAAGTCCCGGTCAGCAGACAAATGTGTATTACTTATGTATACCTTGTATACCTCCGCTCCCTTTCATGCCCCGGTACATTTTGACTTGAGACCTCCTCGGTCTTGTTGTACGCTGTTCCGGACCCTCGTCCGTCCACACCATGCGGATTCAGCGTCTTCCGACTCTTCCGTGTCACCCCACGTGTGGTGTGATGTCACTTCCTGGATTCCATTGTCAGCTTGCGGTACGCCTTGGACATTTGGAGCCTGATGGAGCTTGAGCCAATCAGCGGGCTAGTCTGAAATTTTCTGCCGTGGGACTCCTGTTGTCTGTGTAGATCGATAGAGCCGTATGCAGGTACTCCCAAAATCTTCCCAAAATCTTTTCAAATGCTGTATGCTGTGTCCTCAGGGAACAAGTAAAAAGGGATATCATCCAGAGAGAGGGTTAAAGGCAAGTCTGGACTGCAGTGCAGCTTCTGTGAGAAAACAGCAACTGACTTGGGCAAAAAATAAAGCGCAAAAATAAACAAAATGTCAGTTGCTGTGGTTAAAATAAAAAGTCTCTTTATTTAGAAATAATTAAAACATGGAGGGTACATGCGCCGTACTCATAGTCTTAAAACACCATACACACACTCTAGTTTAAAAACCCCACACTGGGATTTGATTGGTGGAAATTTTAAACATCAATTAGGGCTTTAAAGGTACATTACATGATACGCTTTTTTAACAATGTGATAGATTGTATATTTTAAATCCTACAATGTAAAGTATGCACTTCAACAATATCTTAAATTCTATGTATTAAACATTTCTTTCTATCCTTGTTGATACATTACATAGTTACTACCCTCATAAGTAATTTGAGATGGCCCATACTGATAGGTAAATGGATATAAACATAGATATAAAACTAAGAGAAAAGATACTTCCGAAATTTTCCCTATAATCCCTCTTAAAGGAACTGAACTGCCTTATTTGATTTTTATAGTATTAACTATTGAGGGTACAACATGTATACCCCACAGGGCCTTAGATGAGCCCTGAGCGGTCCCACATTTATGCAGATAGTAACACCTTCCGATCTGCGATTAGGATGTACCATCGCTTCATAGACGATTTGCTGTTTGTTTGGGACAGTGAGAGACACCCGGTAGATGAATTTATGCAATATTTGGGTCAGAATGAATTCAATCTGCGTTTCACATATGAAACAAACAAACAGAAAATCCATTATTTAGACGTGGAGCTCAGGGGGTGGCAATCAGGTGAGATCACATCAGAAGTGTACAGAAAGCCCATTTCAGGAAATAGTATATTGCATGCCCAGAGTTGCCATCCCAAACAAGTGCCATATTCTGTGGCCAAGGGACAGTTCATTCGTCTTAAAAGGAACTGTACACATTGTTAAAAAAGCGTATCATGTAATGTACCTTTAAAACCCTAATTGATGTTTAAAATTTCCACCAATCAAATCCTAGTGTGGGGTTTTTAAACTAGAGTGTGTGTATGGTGTTTTAAGACTATGAGTACGGCGCAAGCCGAAACATGTTAGTCTATTTTTTTCTCCAGTAGGGCATGTAACCTCCATGTTTTAATTATTTCTAAATAAAGAGACTTTTTATTTTAACCACAGCAACTGACATTTTGTTTATTTTTGAGCTTTAAAGTTCGCCTGCCTATTGAAGTCTATGGTGGTTCGCCCGGTTCGCCCGTTCGCTAACAGTTGTGGAAGTTCGCGTTCGCCGATCGCGAACCCAAATTTTTATGTTCGCGACATCACTATTTGGTTGCAACTGAGTTTCTAATATCTCACAGTGACTTCGTAAGCTCAGCGCTATACTTATACACCTAGTATCTCACAGTGACTTCTTTACCTCAGCGCTATACTTATACCCCTAGTATCTCACAGTGACTTCTTTAGCTCAGCGCTATACTTATACACCTAGTATCTCACAGTGACTTCTTTAGCTCAGTGCTATACTTATACACCTAGTATCTCACAGTGACTTCTTTACCTCAGTGCTATACTTATACACCTAGTATCTAACAGTGACTTCTTTACCTCAGTGCTATACTTATACACCTTGTATCTCACAGTGAGTTCCTTACCTTAGTGCTATACTTATACACCTAGTATCTCACAGTGACTTCTTTACCTCAGCGCTATACTTATACACCTAGTATCTCACAGTGACTTCTTTACCTCAGCGCTATACTTATACACCTAGTATCTCACAGTGAGTTCTTTAGCTCAGCGCTATACTTATACACCTAGTATCTCACAGTGACTTCTTTAGCACATCGCTATACTTATACACCTAGTATCTCACAGTGATTTCTTTAGCACAGCGCTATACTTATACACCTAGTATCTCACAGGGACTTCTTTTGCTCAGCGCTATACTTATACACCTAGTATCTCACAGTGACTTCTTTACCTCAGAGCTATACTTATACACCTAGTATCTCACAGTGACTTCTTTACCTCAGCGCTATACTTATACACCTAGTATCTCACAGTGACTTCTTTAGATCAGCGCTATACTTATACACCTAGTATCTCACAGTGACTTCTTTACCTCAGCGCTATACTTATACACCTAGTATCTCACAGTGAGTTCTTTAGCTCAGCGCTATACTTATACACCTTGTATCTCACAGTGAGTTCCTTACCTTAGTGCTATACTTATACACCTAGTAACTCACAGTGACTTCTTTACCTCAGCGCTATACTTATACACCTAGTATCTCACAGTGACTTCTTTAGCTCAGTGATATACTTATACACCTAGTATCTCACAGTGACTTCTTTAGCTTAGCGCTATACTTATACACCTAGTATCTCACAGTGACTTCTTTTCCTCAGTGCTATACTTATACACCTAGTATCTCACAGTGACTTCTTTACCTCAGTGCTATACTTATACACCTAGTATCTCACAGTGACTTCTTTAGCTCAGTGATATACTTATACACCTAGTATCTCACAGTGACTTCTTTAGCTCAGCGCTATACTTATACACCTAGTATCTCACAGTGACTTCTTTACCTCAGTGCTATACTTATACACCTAGTATCTCACAGTGACTTCTTTAGCTCAGCGCTATACTTATACACCTAGTATCTCACAGTGACTTCTTTAGCTCAGTGCTATACTTATACACCTAGTATCTCACAGTGACTTCTTTACCTCAGTGCTATACTTATACACCTAGTATCTCACAGTGACTTCTTTAGCTCAGTGCTATACTTATACACCTAGTATCTCACAGTGACTTCTTTAGCTCAGTGCTATACTTATACACCTAGTATCTCACAGTGACTTCTTTACCTCAGTGCTATACTTATACACCTAGTATCTCACAGTGACTTCTTTACCTCAGCGCTATACTTATACACCTAGTATCTCACAGTGACTTCTTTACCTTAGTGCTATACTTATACACCTAGTATCTCACAGTGACTTCTTTACCTCAGCGCTATACTTATACACCTAGTATCTCACAGTGACTTCTTTACCTCAGCGCTATACTTATACACCTTGTATCTCACAGTGAGTTCCTTACCTTAGTGCTATACTTATACACCTAGTAACTCACAGTGACTTCTTTACCTCAGCGCTATACTTATACACCTAGTATCTCACAGTGACTTCTTTAGCTCAGCACCATACTTATACACCTAGTATCTCACAGTGACTTCTTTACCTCAGCACTCTACTTATACACCTAGTATCTCATAGTGACTTCTTTAGATCAGCGCTATACTTATACACCTATTATCTCACAGTGACTTCTTTAGCTCAGCGCTATACTTATACACCTAGTATCTCACAGTGACTTCTTTAGCTCAGTCCTATACTTATACACCTAGTATCTCACAGTGACTTCTCTAGCACAGCGCTATACTTATACACCTAGTATCTCAGAGTGAATTCTCTAGCTCAGTGCTATACTTATACACCTAGTATCTTACAGTGACATCTTTACCTCAGCGCTATACTTATACACCTAGTATCTCACAGTGACTTTTTTACCTCAGCACTATACTTATACACCTAGTATCTCACAGTGACTTCTTTAGCTCAGCGCTATACTTATACACCTAGTATCTCACAGTGACTTGTTTAGCTCAGCGCTATACTTATACACCTAGTATCTCACAGTGACTTCTTTACCTCAGCGCTATACTTATACACCTAGTATCTCACAGTGACTTCTTTACCTCAGCGCTATACTTATACACCTAGTATCTCACAGTGACTTCTTTACCTCAGCGCTATACTTATACACCTAGTATCTCACAGTGACTTCTTTAGCTCCACGCTATAATTATACACCTAGTATCTCACAGTGACTTCTTTAGCTCAGCGCTATACTTATACACCTAGTATCTCACAGTGACTTCTTTAGCTCCACGCTATAATTATACACCTAGTATCTCACAGTGAGTTTTTTAGCTCAGCGCTATACTTATACACCTAGTACCTCACAGTGACTTCTTTAGCTCAGCGCTATAATTATACACCTAGTATCTCACAGTGAGTTCTTTAGCTCAGCGCTATACTTATACACCTAGTATCTCACAGTGACTTCTTTAGCTCAGCGCTATATTATACACCTAGTATCTCACAGTGACTTCTTTAGCTCAGCACTACTCTTATACACCTAGTATCTCACCATGACTTCCTTACCTCAGCGCTATATTTATACACCTAGTATCTCACAGTGACTTCTTTAGATCAGCACTATTCTTATACACCTAGTATCTCACAGTGACTTCTTTACCTCAGCGCTATACTTATACACCTAGTATCTCACAGTGACATCTTTAGCTCAGCGCTATACTTATACACCTAGTATCTCACAGTAACTTCTTTAGCTCAGCGCAATACTTATACACCTAGTATCTCACAGTGACATCTTTAGCTCAGCGCTATACTTATACACCTAGTATCTCACAGTGATTTCTTTACCTCAGCGCTATAGTTATACACCTAGTATCTCACAGTGATTTTTTTAGCACATCGCTATACTTATACACCTAGTATCTCACAGTGACTTTTTACCTCAGTGCTATACTTATACACCTAGTATCTCACAGTGACTTCTTTAGCTCAGCACTATACTTATACACCTAGTATCTCACAGTGAATTCTCTAGCTCAGCGCTATGCTTATACACCTAGTATCTCACAGTGACTTCTCTAGCACAGCGCTATACTTATACACCTAGTATCTCACAGTGACTTCTTTAGCTCAGCGCTATACTTATACACGTAGTAACTCATAGCGACTTCTTTAGCTCAGCACTATACTTATACACCTAGTATCTCACAGTGACTTCTCTTGCTCAGTGCTATACTTATACACCTTGCAACTCACAGTGACTTCTTTAGCTCAGCGCTATACATATACACCTAGTATCTCACAGTGACTTCTTTACCTCAGCGCTATACGTATACACCTAGTATCTCACAGTGACATTTTTAGCACACCGCTATACTTATACACCTAGTATCTCACAGTGACATTTTAAGCACAGCGCTATACTTATACACCTAGTATCTCACAGTGAGTTCTGCTCAGCGCTATACTTATACACCTAGTATCTCATAGTGATTTCTTTAGCTCAGCGCTATACTTATACAGCTAATATCTCACAGTGACTTCTTTACCTCAGCGCTATACTTATACACCTAGTATCTCACAGTGTCTTTTTTAGCTCAGCGCTATACTTATACACCTAGTATCTCTCAGTGACTTCTTTAGCACAGCACTATACTTATACACCTTGTATCTCACAGTGACTTCTTTAGCTCAGCACTATACTTATACACCTAGTATCTCACAGTAACTTTTTTAGCACAGCGCTATACTTATACACCTTGTATCTCACAGTGACTTCCTTACCTCAGCGCTATACTTATACACCTAGTATCTCACAGTGACTTCTTTAGCTCAGGGCTATACTTATACACCTTGTATCTCACAGTGACTTCTTTAGCTCAGGGCTATACTTATACACCTAGTATATCACAGTGACTTTTTTAGCACAGTGCTATACTTATACACCTAGTATCTCACAGTGACTTTTTTAGCACAGCGCTATACTTATACACTTAGTATCTCACAGTGACTTCTTTACCTCAGCGCTATACTTATACACCTAGTATCTCACAGTGACTTCTTTACCTCAGCGCTATACTTATACACCTAGTATCTCACAGTAACTTTTTTAGCACAGCGCTATACTTATACACCTAGTATCTCACAGTGACTTTTTTAGCACAGCGCTATACTTATACACCTATTATCTCACAGTGACATTTTTAGCACAGCGCTATACTTATACACCTAGTATCTCATAGTGACTTTTTTAGCACAGCGCTATACTAATGCACCTAGTATCTCACAGTGACTTTTTTAGCACAGCGCTATATTATACACCTAGTATCTCACAGTGACTTTTTTAGCTCAGCGCTATATTATACACCTAGTATCTCACAGTGACTTCTTTACCTCAGCGCTATACTTATACACCTAGTATCTCACAGTGACTTCTTTACCTCAGCGCTATACTTATACACCTAGTATCTCACAGTAACTTTTTTAGCACAGCGCTATACTTATACACCTAGTATCTCACAGTAACTTTTTTAGCACAGCGCTATACTTATACATCTAGTATCTCACATTGACTTCTTTACCTCAGCGCTATACTTATACACCTAGTATCTCACAGTAACTTTTTTAGCACAGCGCTATACTTATACACCTAGTATCTCACAGTGACTTCTTTAGCACAGCGCTATACTTATACACAGTGACATTTCTAGCACAGCGCTATACTTATACACCTAGTATCTCACAGTGACTTTTTTAGCACAGCGCTATACTTATACACCTAGTATCTCACAGTGACTTTTTTAACACAGCGCTATACTTATACACCTAGTATCTCACAGTGACTTCTTTAGCACAGCGCTATACTTATACACCTAGTATCTCACAGTGACTTCTTTAGCACAGCGCTATACTTATACACCTAGTATCTCATAGTGACTTCTTTAGCACATCGCTATACTTATACACCTAGTATCTCACAGTGACTTCTTTACCTGAGCACTATACTTATACACCTAGTATCTCACAGTGATTTCTTTACCTGAGCACTATACTTATACACCTAGTATCTCACAGTGATTTCTTTAGCTCAGCGCTATACTTATACACCTAGTATCTCACAGTAACTTTTTTAGCACAGCGCTATACTTATACACCTAGTATCTCACAGTGACTTCTTTAGCACAGCGCTATACTTATACACCTAGTACCTAACAGTGACTTCTTTACCTGAGCACTATACTTATACACCTAGTATCTCACAGTGATTTCTTTACCTGAGCACTATACTTATACACCTAGTATCTCACAGTGATTTCTTTACCTGAGCACTATACTTATACACCTAGTATCTCACATTGACTTCTTTACCTCAGCGCTATACTTATACACCTAGTATCTCACAGTGATTTCTTTAGCTCAGCGCTATACTTATACACCTAGTATCTCACAGTGACTTCTTTAGCACAGCGCTATACTTATACACCTAGTATCTCACAGTGACTTCTTTATCTTAGCGCTATACTTATACACCTAGAATCTCACAGTGACTTCTTTAGCACAGCGCTATATTATACACCTAGTATCTCACAGTGACTTCTTTACCTCAGCGCTATACTTATACACCTAGTATCTCACAGTGACATCTTTAGCACAGCGCTATATTATACACCTAGTATCTCACAGTGACATCTTTAGCTCAGTGCTATATTATACACCTAGTATCTCACAGTGACTTCTTTAGCACAGCGCTATATTATACACCTAGTATCTCACAGTGACTTCTTTAGCACAGCGCTATATTATACACCTAGTACCTCACAGTGACTTCTTTAGCACAGCGCTATACTTATACACCTAGTATCTCACAGTGATTTTTTTATCTTAGCGCTATACTTATACACCTAGTACCTCACAGTGACATCTTTAGCACAGCGCTATATTATACACCTAGTACCTCACAGTGACATCTTTAGCACAGCGCTATATTATACACCTAGTATCTCACAGTGACTTCTCTGGTATAGCCATGCATACGCTGTCGGCATTTATCATTGCACCAGCAGTTCTTGTGAACTGCTGCTGCAATACCGCCCCCTGCAGATTCGCTGCTAATCGGCCGCTAGCTATAGGCCACCTCAGAGGTGGCTTATGAGTTAAGGAGCAGCGGTCTTTAGACCTCTGCTTCTTATCTCTTGTTTCCGGCGAGCCTGAAGGCTCGTGCGGAAACAAGGGGAACAGGGGCCATTCGGCCCTTGTTAAATAGACCCCCAAGTATTTATAAATAGGTATTCCTATATATATATATATATATATATATATATATATATATATATATATATATATATATATACCTATATATAATCATGTGTGTATATATATATATATATATATATATATATATAGGTAGGTAGGTATAGATATATATTATACGAGATCAGCATCAGATATATATATAGAAATGTGTATTTCTGAATAAATAAAACATATTCTGCTATTTGAAGAACAATGGAATGTGAAATATTAATAATTTTATGTTGCGTAAGTACACTTGAGAATAGGCATATAGGATAGCACGCAAGTTGGGTGTTACGTTTTTTCCAACTTGTTTTTTCTCCATTGACATCTATGGAGGAATACGTGAACATGCACGCAATACTCTAAGTTTGGCTTTTAGCTCTAACGTTTTACTTCCAACTTGTAATACAAGTGAAACCTGACGCTTGCAAAAAGTTTACTTCTTGCGCAATTAGCGCTCTAGCAAATATGCTAAATAGTGCTTAAATCGTAATCTGGCCGTAAATTCATAGGCTGACTTTCATAGTCCATGTGTTTTTAATCACCCATTTTGTTTACTATTTTTTACATAAAGGATAGGTTTTAATGTTAGTCTCCTTCCTCTTAGTCTTGTTCAAACATACTGCAATTAGAAGGAAAGACTGCTATTTAGTGTATGTTACAATTCAGCAGAACTGTTGAACAAATTGAATTTATTGTTAATTTGATACACAGCACCACAGCCCTTATCAAGTTACAGAAGGGCAGCTCCCCAATGCTTATAGTGTACTGCCACAAGTTTTAAAGGGATATTTCGGTCAAAATTTAACTGCATATAGATGAATTACATATTTGAATAGAAACAGATTTGCAATATAAATGTATTGGCAAAAATGATTCTAGTAAAAGTTATCACTGTTTTAGTGTTAGCATTTTTCTCTGCACGTGCATGTGAAGTATACCTAGATATTCTCAGTGCACCAGCATTTTAAATACTGCAGCTGCTCAGAGTGCCAGTGGGGCTTGTATAATGCCAGCAACTAAGAAATTGAGTCATTACCAGATGGTACAAGCACCTTAGGCTCTCTGAGCAAGTGATGTGCTTATAATGCTGGTGTACGGTGCATACCTAAATACACATTTGAAACAGCTATATCTTTTATAGGAAGCATTTTGCTAATACATGTATATTACAAAAATGCTTCTATACAAAACTGAAATGCACATGTGTGGATTCCAATTGGCTGGAATGTCCCTTTAAGTAAATCTGAAAGTCGTTTAAATTTGTTTGCTCTATCTAAGTCATGAAATTTTCATTTTGACTTTACTGTCCCTTGTTTGCCTCTTTATTCGGAACCCCCATACTTCTTTTTTCTCTATACAATAAAACGGTCCCTTCTGCTTTGACACAGAGGGGCAATTTTATACCTATGTGACTCAATATACATCTTAGACACGGGTTCATTTAAATCAATTATAATTGTAAAAGTCCCAATATCACAAATATACATTTTGGGCTAGATTACAAGTTGCGAGGTATATAGCGTTTTTGCAAAACTCTGCTAGAGTTATACTTTTTGCACTAGTCAGGTTGCACCCGTATTGCAAGTTAAAAAAAACGTATTTTGTGCACGCAGTAACCGACATCGAATATTGTGTGCACATTCACGTATTCCCCTAAAGAAGTCAATGGAGAAAAAAAAGTGGGAAAAACTTAACACCCGACTATCGTGCAAACACGATCGCATCTTCGCAGTTGCGCTAACCCAACATGAAAATATTCCAATGTTCTTAACATAACAGAATAGAACAGAATATGTTCTATTTATTCATAATTAAATATTTCTACATATATCTATCTATATATATATATATATATATATATATATATATATATATATATATATATATATACAGTATATATATAGGAATATGTATCTATTTAAAAATACTTACTTAATAACACATACTGCTAAGTACAGAACATTGGAATGTGAAATATTTACAGTAAGTACACAGTTAAACATATATACATCTTTAGCAATGTATCTGTATGTATCTCTATGTTAAAGTACTTTGGCAGCTGATATATTTGAGCCCTTATAACTTTTTGTGCAATATTTTTTAAACATAATTTTTATCAGATGGTGTTATTATGAGTTTAACTATACTTTGTAATGCATTTTTGATTTGTTTTGTGCTACTTTTTTAGTTTTCAAAAACAGTTAACCACAGCTCTGAAATAGTTGAACTTGTAATATAGGCGCAATTAAAACGGATTGCGAAAACACGATATTGCTTGCGCAAAAATGTTTGCGCCTCACTTGTAATTTAGCCCTGTGTTTGTAATCTCCTATTTTTTTTAAATAAACACAAATCTAATGACTTTATTTCAGCTCCCCCTAGGTTGTGAAGAGATTACTACATCAATAAAACTCCAGGGGGTACAATTTAGCTGCAGCTGTGTTTAAATCCCTTTAAATATGACTGTCACTCTATTTCCTTTGTTTATATTCTCCAAGTCAAATAAGTAAATACCAGACTCAGAGATTTAAGTTACTTGGTTATAATTGTGCGCTTTCTCCTGTATGCCATTTATAAAACATAGCCTTGAGTTTAAAGGGACATAAAACACTAAGGGCCACAAGTGGAGCAGTATTTTGCAATAGCGAAAACTCCGCTAGAATTAAGATGTTTCCTCTAGTCGGTATTACAAGTTGAAAGTAAACTGTTTTGCTCTAGCAGTAACCTGACTAGCGCAAAAATCAGAACTTAGAATATCGTGTGTACGTTCTCGTATTCCCCCATAGAAGTCAATGAGAAAAAAAATTTGAAAAAAATCACCCCCACTTTTGTGAAAACAACATCACATATTCTCATTAGCGCTAACACGACATGAAAATATGAATATTTCATATTCCAATATTTTTTAACGGAATATGTTCTATTTGTATATAAATAAATATTTCTACATACAGTATATCTGATGTTTTTTTAAACAAATATATATTAATACATATATATATATATATATACTGTATATATATATATATATATATATATATATATATATATATATATATACAGGGAGTGCAGAATTATTAGGCAAATGAGTATTTTGACCACATCATCCTCTTTA
Source organism: Bombina bombina (assembly GCF_027579735.1). Classification (NCBI taxonomy): domain Eukaryota; kingdom Metazoa; phylum Chordata; class Amphibia; order Anura; family Bombinatoridae; genus Bombina; species Bombina bombina. The sequence goes on from NC_069503.1 coordinate 136,699,457, forward strand.
TGCATGTTGTCTTACTCCAAGCTGTATAGGCTCGAAAGCCTACTACTAATTAAGCATATTAGGTGATGTGCATCTCTGTAATGAGAAGGGGTGTGGTCTAATGACATCAACACCCTATATCAGGTGTGCATAATTATTAGGCAACTTCCTTTCCTTTGGCAAAATGGGTCAAAAAAGGAGTTGACAGGCTCAGAAAAGTAAAAAATAGTGAGATATCTTGCAGAGGGATGCAGCACTCTTAAAATTGCAAAGCTTCTGAAGCGTGATCATCGAACAATCAAGCGTTTCATTCAAAATAGTCAACAGGGTCGCAAGAATAACTGCCCATGAACTGAGAAAAGTCAAGCGTGCAGCTGCCAAGATGCCACTTGCCACCAGTTTTCGCCATATTTCAGAGCTGCAACATCACTGGAGTGCCCAAAAGCACAAGCTGTGCAATACTCAGAGACATGGCCAAGGTAAGAAAGGCTGAAAGACGACCACCACTGAACAAGACACACAAGCTGAAACGTCAAGACTGGGCCAAGAAATATCTCAAGACTGATTTTTCTAAGGTTTTATGGACTGATGAAATGAGAGTGAGTCTTGATGGGCCAGATGGATGGGCCCCTGGCTGGATTGGTAAAGGGCAGAGAGCTCCAGTCCGACTCAGACGCCAGCAAGGTGGAGGTGGAGTACTGGTTTGGGCTGGTATCATCAAAGATGAGCTTGTGGGGCCTTTTCGGGTTGAGGATGGAGTCAAGCTCAACTCCCAGTTCTACTGCCAGTTTCTGGAAGACACCTTCTTCAAGCAGTGGTACAGGAAGAAGTCTGCATCCTTCAAGAAAAACATGATTTTCATGCAGGACAATGCTCCATCACACGCGTCCAAGTACTCCACAGCGTGGCTGGCAAGAAAGGGTATAAAAGAAGAAAATCTAATGACATGGCCTCCTTGTTCAATTGATCTGAACCCCATTGAGAACCTGTGGTCCATCATCAAATGTGAGATTTACAAGGAGGGAAAACAGTACACCTCTCTGAACAGTGTCTGGGAGGCTGTGGTTGCTGCTGCATGCAATGTTGATGGGGAACAGATCAAAACACTGACAGAATCCATGGATGGCAGGCTTTTGAGTGTCCTTGCAAAGAAAGGTGGCTATATTGGTCACTGATTTGTTTTTGTTTTGTTTTTGAATGTCAGAAATGTATATTTGTGAATGTTGAGATGTTATATTGGTTTCACTGGTACAATAAATAATTGAAATTGGTATATATTTGTTTTTTGTTAAGTTGCCTAATAATTATGCACAGTAATAGTCACCTGCACACACAGATATCCCCCTAAAATAGCTATAACTAAAAACAAACTAAAAACTACTTCCAAAAATATTCAGCTTTGATATTAATGAGTTTTTTGGGTTCATTGAAAACATGGTTGTTGTTCAATAATAAAATTAATCCTCAAAAATACAACTTGCCTAATAATTCTGCACTCCCTGTATGATTATATATAGGTATAGATATAGATGTTCAAGGAGCGCCAAAACAGGCAGAGATAGATAAATTAGATAAATGTATGGATAATTTATTATATAGGTAATCGCTTATCGATCTAAACAATAGTTGAATATACAATACTAAAAATCATGGATCCATGATAAAAAACAATATGATATACAAACAATAAAAACAAAATAATGTACAGATGAGTTAAAACTGGTACAAGACTTAAAACCAAGGTAAGCGGTTCAAACACTGGTATGTGGTTCAAACACTGATATCAATGTACATAGGTTAAAGTGAATATATATATAGCCATACATTTATCTAATTTATCTATCTCTGCCTGTTTTGGCGCTCCTTGAACATCTATTTTCAACATTATTTCTCCATTAAGGGTTAGCTAAGGACCCTTATTGTTCTTTGAGGAGCTGTAGATAGTCACTATAGTCTAGCGCTGATAGACATCCTTTGTATAGGTATAGATATATAGACGAATATCTACTTAAAAATACAAAGAACATATTCCCCTATGTACAGAACATTTGAATGTGAAATAGCTAAAATTCACCTAGATTACGAGTTTTGCGCTATAGAGGGTGTGAAATGAACGCAGCAAAAGTTGCGTTAGTTTACCCTCCATAACGCTGCCATTACAAGTTTTTGAAAAGCCGCCTTGTGCGTGCGATATGGGGGTGATGAGCTCCATACCGCACAAAATACAAGCGCTGCTTTGATGTGCTCATGCACGCTTTCCCCATAGACAAGACGTGCACAAGCTCATGTTATAAAAATACACCTGCAATCGCAGAATGAAAAGCTCCGTAACGCAACCCCATTGATGTCTATGGGGAAAAAAAAGTTACGTTTAAACCTAACACCCTAACATGAACCCCACGTCTAAACACCCCTAATCTGCTGCCCCCAACATCGCCGCCACCTACATAAAGTTATTAACCCCTAATCTGCCGCCCCTGAAACAAATTTATTAACCCCTAATCTGCTGCTCCCGATATCGCCGACACTATACTAAAGTTATTAACCCCTATCCCCCTGTAACCCAACATCGCCCACACTATAATAAAGATATTAACCCCTATTCCGCCGCTCCCCGACATCGCGGCCACTAAATAAACCAATTAACCCCTAAACCGCCAGCCCCCCACATCGCCAAAAACTAAATTAAACTATTAACCCCTAAATTTATAGTTTAAACTTAGGTTTTTTAATTTCACAGGTAAGTTTTTATTTATTTTAAGATAGGGATCTTGTAATTTTAATTTAACGTTAGGGGGTTGTTAGGTTTAGGGGTTAATAGTTTAATTTTGTTTTTGGTGATGTGGGGGGCTGGCTGTTTAGGGGTTAATTGGTTTATTTAGTGGTAGTGATGTGGGAGGCCAGAGGCTTAGGGGTTAATAACTTTAGTATAGTGGTGACAATGTCAGGGAGCGGCGGAACAGGGATTAATAAATTTTATTAGTGGCGGCGATGTCGGGGGCAGCAGATTAGGGATTAATAACTTTACTATAGTGTTTGCGATGTGGGAGGGCCTCGGTTTAGGGGTTAATAGTGTAGTTTATGGTTGTTAGTGTACTTTGTAACACTTTAGTTATGAGTTTTGTGTAACAGTTTTGTGGCGCAGATTCCGGTACGTATCTTATCGTTATAGGGTGTAACGCAAGCTTTTTAGCCTCACCGCAAAACTTGTAATGGCAGCGATATGGAAATCCCACACAAAAACGTAATTTTTTCGAGTGCGCGACTGACATTGCGTTACAGACTAAAAGGCTTGGGGTACAGTTATTTTTTTAGCGTTAAAACACGAACGCAAAACTCGTAATCTAGGTGACTTATTAAATATGAATATTGCATAAATATGTTTTGCAATCATTTTTATTAGATATTGGTATTATGGGTGTAACTGTACTTTCTAATGTATTTCTGAAGTGTTTTGTGCAACTTTTTATTTTCGACAAACTGTTAACCACAGCTCTGAAATCACAGTATTGATTCTAGCATAAATCACGATTGTGCTAGCGCAAACGTGATTTCGCTCAACTTGTAATATCAGCGCAATTTAAACGGCGTGCAAATGATTGCGAAAGCCCTTGCGCAATAGTTTGCTTACCACTAATCTAGCCCTAAATAAATGCTACATAGTGTAAGATTAGCCTAATAATAATATGCCTGCTCTATCTGAATCATAAAAAACTGTTTGGCTTTCCTGTCCCTTTAAAGGGACAGTAAATACCTTGTAATTAATTGCAAGACATTTCTGTTGTCTTGCTATAGAATAACATCAACTAAAGTCTAAGGGGCCTATTTATTAAGGCTTGAGTGGACATGTTCCGATATAGCGGATCATGTCCGCTGCACATTGTTAAATGCTGACAGCGTTTTCTTGTGAACTGCTTGTGCAATGCCGCCCCCTGCAGATTCGCTAGCAGGGGGTGTCAATCAGGGGGTGTCAATCAGCCCAATCGTATAGGATAGGGCGGATTGATATCTGCGGCCTCAGATCAGGCAGGCAAGTTATGAAGCAGCGGTATATTATTATTATTATCATTTATTTGTATAGCGCCGCCAAATTCCGTAGCGCTGGGTATATAATGACAAAGATCTGTGATGCAATACAAAACATAACAAGACTAAACAAATCTAGCACAGGATGAAGAGGGCCCTGCTCCGGAGAGCTCACAGTCTATAGGTTTAGGGTGCAGAGACATAAGGTTGGGATAGCTTGTTACATTGGTTGTATTTGCAGCAATGAGTCAGGCAGTTCATGTACATGTATTAGCTTGGTTCGGATGCGGGATGGAGGAGAGATGGTAAGCATCTCTGAATAGGTGAGTTTTCAAGGAGCGTCTGCAGCTATACAAGGTTGGAGACAGTCTGATGGAGCGGGGTAGAGAGTTCCAGAGGACAGGAGCAGCACATGCGAAGTCTTGGAGGCGGGAGTGGGATGTAGAGATAACAGGAGTGTAGAGACGTAGGTCAGAGTTTGAGCGAAGAGGACGGGATGGGGAGTATTTCACGATGAGAGAGGAGATATAGTTGGGAGTTAGACTGTTGAGTGCTTTGTAGGTTAGGGCTAATACTTTAAATTGTATTCTGGAGTGTATGGGGAGCCAGTGTAGAGACTGGCAGAGCGGAGCAGCTGATGTAGATCGTCGACTTAGGTGGATGAGTCTAGCAGAAGCATTCATAATAGATTGAAGGGAGGAGAGGCGGTGTTTTGGAAGGCCATTTAAGAGTAGATAGCAATAATCAATGCGTGACAGGATGAGGGAATGAATAAGTATTTTTGTAGTATTTTGAGTAAGGAAGGGACGAATTCTGGAAATGTTGCGTAGGTGTGACCGGCAGGATTTGGTAAGCGTTTGTATATGTGAGTTGAATGTGAGTTCTGAGTCTAGTGTGACCCCAAGGCAGCGGACCTGGGGTGAGGTGTTGTGGTATGTTTGAAATTACCATTAAAATAAAAAATATGTGAAAAAATGGTTAGCCCTAAAGTTAGAGCTTGTTGCTCTTTTTTGATCTAATCAGAGTAGCAATGTTTGTGCTACCTGATTAAACAAAGTGAGTCGTTTGATATATGATGAATATAGATATTAAGTACTTTCTGAAGTATCAATATATAAAATAGGAATAATGGTAATATAGTTTGGTAGATAATGATATATGCAGAACCTGAGAATTGTATGAAATACTGACAGGTTGTAAGCAGATATCTTAAGAAATGATATGAAAGTAAATGTTCTCCCTTTACTTCACGCATTCACACACATCCTAAAATATATACAAGTTCAGACACGCTGCAGACACACTATGGTTGTTTGTAACAAAATCGGCAATTTGAGGAATGAAACAATAAGTGACTTTTGAGGGTAGCAATGTAAGTATCAAGGTTAAAGGCTTTGGTTTTATATGAAGTACGTTACCCCCTTGTGAACCTGAGAGTGGATCCGTTATGGTATTGTGAGCTCCGTGTCTGAGGGCTGGCAGCGTGTGAATGCGGCTTACTTCCGGGTAGCGTTAGAAAAGTAGATCCGGCCGTTCTAGGATCCAGAGTTGTGAAGTAGGAAAAGGTTTGTAAATAGCAACGTAGAAGTAGCAATAGTAAAAGAGACTATTGATAATGAGACTCGTTCAATATGCAGCAGATAGTGAGACCTGAAAGGAGAAATACTACATCGAAGTAGTTACTGCTTCAATATTCAGGCAGTGAATGAATGGTAATGGTAGTCCTTAAATAGGGAGGAACAGATAGGAGGGGTTAAGCTTAAAGGTATACCACAGGTGTTGAGAATAGAGTCTCCAACCATCAGAGAAATGTCAGGTGTCGGATGTCTCGAAGAGGGGGGAATAAGAAGCAGCTCAGTTTTGGACAGATTGAGTTGGAGGTAGTGTGAAGACATCCAAGAGAAAATTGCAGAGAGGCAGTCAGATATCTGGTTGAGTAAAGAGGAAGAGATATCAGGAGAGGAAAGATAGATTTGGGTATCATCAGCATATAGGTGGTACTGGAATCCAAAGGAGGCTATAAGTTTTCCAAGGCAGGATGTATAAAGAGAGAAAAGCAAGGGACCCAAGACAGAGCCTTGCGGTACTCCAACTGAGAGAGGCATAGGATCACAAGATATGTTGTTAAAGGAAACTGAAAACGAGCGGTTTGAAAGATATGATGCAAACCAGGAGAGGGCTGTGTCTCGGATGCCAAATGAATGTAGTATTTTTAGGAGGAGAGGATGGTCAACTGTGTCAAAAGCTGCGGACAGGTCAAGAAAAATTAGTAATGAGTAATGGCCTTTTGCTTTGGCTGATAACAGGTCATTTGTCACTTTAGCAAGAGCGGTTTCTGTTGAGTGTTTAGGGCGGAAACCAGATTGTAGTGGATCAAGTAAGGAGTTAGTTGTGAGAAATTGAGTTAGCCGATTATAGACTAGTCATTCCAATAATTTTGAAGCAAAGGGAAGTAAGGAGACCGGTCGATAGTTAGAAGGCGTGGAGGGGTCAAGCAAGGGCTTTTTTAGGATTGGTATGATTGACGCATGCTTTAATGTGTCAGGAAATGTGCCAGCAGTGAGGAATTGGTTAAAGAGATGAGTTAGGGTAGGGGTTAGTGAAGCAGAGAGAAGGGGAATAAGTCGTGAAGGAATAGGGTCAATTGGGCAGGTTGTGAGATGAGCCGAGGATAGGAGTGCAGAGACTTCTTCCTCTGTTACAGGAGAGAAATAGCATATATTTTTGTTAATAGAAGGGGTGGGTAGGATTGCTGGGTTTGCGGGGTGCGAGGTGCAGATCTCTTTTCTAATGGTGTCAATTTTATTTTTGAAGTGATCAGCAATAATTTGAGCAGTGAGGTTGGTAGTGGGCGGGGGGGCAGGCGGACGTAGAAGGGAGTTAAAGGTTGAGAACAGTTTTCTGGGGTTGGATGCGTGAGATGACACGAGGGAGGAGAAATAGACTTGTTTTGCCAGGCTGAGCACAGAGTTGTAGGACTTAAGGGTGAATTTATAATGTTGGAAATCAGCAAAGGTGTGTGATTTCCTCCACTGCCGTTCAGCGGCCCGTGAGCATCGCTGAAGATATCTGGTCTGTTTAGTGTGCCACGGTTGCCGTCGAGTGATTGATGTACGTAGAAGAGTGGAGGGTGCAGTTTTGTCAAGTGTTGATTATACTGTAGACTCACGAGGGTTGGGCAAGAGAGGGATGAAATGTCAGAGAGCAGAGGACTCAGTTGAGTGGAAAAGTCTGTGAGATCCAAGTCATTTAAATTCCTGTGAGGTAGCAGTTTTTTGGGGGCTTGCAAAGATGTAGCAGGTAGAGTGAGAGAGAATGTTAATAGATGGTGGTCAGAGAGAGGAAAGGGGAAGTTAAGAGAGTTGGAAACAGCACAGAGATTTGTGAAGACCAGGTCTATGGAGTTGCCTTCACAGTGTGTTGGAGATGTTGTCCACTGGGACAGGCCTAAAGAGGTGGTAAGGGATAGAAGTTTAGAGGCAGCAGGCGTGTTAGGCTTATCAAGGGGTATGTTGAAGTCCCCTAAGATGAGAGAAGGGACATTAGAAGAGAGAAAATGTGGAAGCCAGGCTTCAAAGTGGTCCAGAAATTGTGATGCTGGGCCAGGGGGCGATAGATAACTGCAACACGAAGAGCTATAGGGGAGAAGAGGCGGATAGCGTGAACTTCAAAAGATGAGAAGGAAAGAGAGGGGGGTGAAGGAATGCAGTGAAAGGTACTGTGTGGAGACAGGAGAATTCCTACTCCTCCTCCTTGTTTGTCTCCAGGCCTGGAAGTGTGACTGAAGTGCAGGCCGCCATAGGACAGAGAGGCTACAGCAGTTGTGTTAGAGGAGGAGAGCCAAGTTTCAGTGAGGGCTAACAGGTTAAGTGAACGTGAAATAAATAGGTCGTGAATAGATGTAAGCTTATTGCATACCGAGCGTGCATTCCAAAGGGCACACGAGAATTGGGGTGTACTAATAGAGGTGCAGTTAATGAGGTTTAGAGGGTTTCGTGTGCAAGGTGTATGAGGTGTCATTTGGGGTGGACCTGGGTTAGGCGAGACATCCCCAGCTGCAAGAAGAAGAAAGATGGTGAGTGAAAGGAGATGAGAATGTGTCTTATGTGAGTGTTTAAGTTTTTGATTAGTAAAGCATGGCTGGCTGAGGGATGTGAGATAGGAATAAAGTTCATGTGTGTTGTAGAGGGGGGAAGGTAGAAGGGAAGGAGAAATATGAATTTTCTGAGTGCTGTTTGTGAAAGGAAGAGCTGTGACATTAAGTAGAAGGGAGGAAAAGGTTAAAGCAGACATTAGAAAGTGTAGCATGTTTGCATTTAAATGTTGGAATTTGAAAAGTACTTATTTCTGTTGTCCACTCCTTTGTCTAACTCTGTTGTTATAACTCTCTCTACACTTATGAACTAGCACACTCCGTTGTTATAACTCTCTCTACACTTATGAACTAGCACACTAACTCCGTTGTTATAACTCTCTCTACACTTATGAACTAGCACACTCCGTTGTTATAACTCTCTCTACACTTATGAACTAGCACACTCCGTTGTTATAACTCTCTCTACACTTATGAACTAGCACACTCCGTTGTTATAACTCTCTCTACACTTATGAACTAGCACACTCCGTTGTTATAACTCTCTCTACACTTATGAACTAGCACACTCCGTTGTTATAACTCTCTCTACACTTATGAACTAGCACACTCCGTTGTTATAACTCTCTCTACACTTATGAACTAGCACACTCCGTTGTTATAACTCTCTCTACACTTATGAACTAGCACACTCCGTTGTTATAACTCTCTCTACACTTATGAACTAGCACACTCCGTTGTTATAACTCTCTCTACACTTATGAACTAGCAAACTCCGTTGTTATAACTCTGTCTACACTTATGAACTAGCACACTCCGTTGTTATAACTCTCTCTACACTTATGAACTAGCACACTCCGTTGTTATAACTCTGTCTACACTTATGAACTAGCACACTCCGTTGTTATAACTCTCTCTACACTTATGAACTAGCACACTCCGTTGTTATAACTCTCTCTACACTTATGAACTAGCACACTCCGTTGTTATAACTCTCTCTACACTTATGAACTAGCACACTTAGGGAACTACACACATGCAGTGCTGATCTAACAAGCTAAGCTTGATGTAACAAGCTGGGGATATTCAATTTAAAGGTAATAACAGTCACATGATCCTAATTAGCATAGGTCATAAATTAGAGCAGGTCAAACAAGGCCTAAACAAACATTGCAAATGGCACTTTTCTTATCAAAATGGAAGACAAAGAAAAGAAAGTTGTTTTTTTTTTATAAGGTACAGTTTTTTTGGGGAAATATGCAGTTCTAATATGTGTTGCAGTTTAAAATGGAGTCCTTGTTAAGCACATACCAGAGAGAAATACAGTTTTTTGGGGGAAATATGCAGTTCTAATATGTGTTGCAGTTTAAAATGGAGTCCTTGTTAAGCACATACCAGAGAGAAATACAGTTTTTTGGGGGAAATATGCAGTTCTAATATGTGTTGCAGTTTAAAATGGAGTCCTTGTTAAGCACATACCAGAGAGAAATACAGTTTTTTGGGGAAAATATGCAGTTCTAATATGTGTTGCAGTTTAAAATGGAGTCCTTGTTAAGCACATACCAGAGAGGAATACAGTTTTTTTGGGGAAAATATGCAGTTCTAATATGTGTTGCAGTTTAAAATGGAGTCCTTGTTAAGCACATACCAGAGAGAAATACAGTTTTTTTGGGGAAATATGCAGTTCTAATATGTGTTGCAGTTTAAAATGGAGTCCTTGTTAAGCACATACCTGATGAGAGAGGAGAGACAGCAGTGTAAGCAGGATTAAAAGTTCCAATTATGTTCCAATTATATACCAGTCACTGTTATATATTATTATGTATATTTCTCTTGCCTCTTAAACAGGCACTAATCACACCTATCCTCAAAAAAACTTCTCTCAATCCAACATCCTCATCCACCTACCGCCCTATTTCTCTACCAGAACTTCCCTCAAAACTTCTGGAAAGGTTTGTATATACACGGTTATCACATATTCTCACATTAAATTCCTTCCTTGATCCATTGAAATCTCGATTTTGCCCCCAACACTACACAGAGACTACAATCATTTAGGTTACTAATGATCTAATTACAGCAAAATCAAAAGGCCACTTCTCTCTGTTAATCATTCGAGATCTGTTGCAGCCTTTGATACTGTTGACCTCCCACTCTTGCTCCAAAACTTCTAATCCTTTGGCATCTGCGACACAGGCCTCTTGTGGGTTTCCTCCTACCTGTCTTACTAGACCTTTAGTGTAGCCTTCGCTGGTACATCCTCTGACCCTTTACCACTTTCTGTTGGGGTACCACAAGGCTCTGTCTTTGGTCCCCCTCTCTTCTCAATTTATACGTCATCATTAGGTTCCTTAATAAAGTCCCACAGTTTCAATATCATTTATATGCTGATGACACCCAAATCTACCGCTCTGCACCAGACCTATCCCTTTCCTTGCTAACTTGTGTCTCTAACTTTCTTTCTAATATTTCATCCTGGATGTCCTCTCACTACATTAAAACAAATCTCTCCAAAAGTGAGCTCCTTATTTCCCCCCTTCTTCAAAAATCTCAATCCCCATCTTTCTATAACTGTTGATAATAACATAATTACCTCAACCCCCGCATGCCCGATGTCTTGGGGCCACACTTGACTCAGATATTTCTTTCACTCCTCACATCCAGTCTTTGGCCAATTCCTGGTGTTTCCACCTTAATAACATATCCAAACTTCACCACTATTGCAACTCTATCCTCTCCGGCCTCCCTTGCTGCTGTCTATCTCCCTTACAATCCATAATAAATGCCTCTGCCAGGCTGATCATCCTTACATGTTGCGCCTCATCTGCTGCACCTCTCTGACAATCCCTTCACTCGTGGGCGCCCACATAAAACCCCTCCACAGATATGTGTTTGTATGTATATATATATATATTATTATGTATAATATATATTATTATTACTAGTCCTAAAGCACACAGGACATTTTTTGCAGCACAGCGATCCCACCCCTTGCTCTCTCTCTATCCCCCCCTCTCTTTTGATCTCTCTTCCCCCTCTCTTTTGCTCTCTCTCCCCCCTCTCTTTTGCTCTTTCTTCCCTCTATTTTGCTCTCTCTCTCCCCCTCTCTTTTGCTCTCTCTCTCCCCCTCTCTTTTGCTCTCTCTCTCCCCCCTCTCTTTTGATCTCTCTCTCCTCTCTCCCCCCTCTCTTTTGATCTCTCTCTCCCCCTCTCTTTTGCTCTCTCTCCCCCCTCTCTTTTGCTCTTTCTTCCCTCTATTTTGCTCTCTCTCTCCCCCTCTCTTTTGCTCTCTCTCTCCCCCTCTCTTTTGCTCTCTCTCTCCCCCCTCTCTTTTGATCTCTCTCTCCTCTCTCCCCCCTCTCTTTTGATCTCTCTCTCCCCCTCTCTTTTGCTCTCTCTCCCCCCATCTCTTTTGCTCTCTCTCCCCCTCTCTTTTGCTCTCTTCCCCTCACTTTTATGGTCTCCCCCTCGCTTTTGCTCTCTCTCTCTCTCCCCCTATCTTTTGCTCTCTCTCTCTCTCTCTCCCCCTCTCTTTTGCTGTCTCTCTCCCTCTCTTTTGCTCTCTCTACCCCCTCTTTTGCTCTCTCTTCCCTTTCTTTTACTCTCTCTCCCCCTCTCTTTTGCTCTCTCTATCCCTCTCTTTTGCTCTCTCTCTCTCCCCTCTTTTGCTCTCTCTCCCCCTCTCTTTTGCTCTCTCTCTCCCCCCTCTCTTTTGCTCTCTCTCCCTCTCTTTCCCCCCTCTCTTTTGCTGTCTCTCTTACCCTCTCTTTTGCTCTTTCTCTCCCCCTCTCTTTTGCTCTCTCTCTAACCCTCTCTTATGCTCCCTCTCTCCCCCTCTCTTTTGCGCTCTCTCTCTCTCCCCCTCTCTTTTGCTCTCTCTCTCCCCCCTCTCTTTTGCTCTCTCTCCCTCTCTTTCCCCCCTCTCTTTTGCTGTCTCTCTTACCCTCTCTTTTGCTCTTTCTCTCCCCCTCTCTTTTGCTCTCTCTCTCCCCCTCTCTTATGCTCTCTCTCTCCCCCTCTCTTTTGCGCTCTCTCTCTCTCCCCCTCTCTTTTGCTCTCTCTCTCCCCCCTCTCTTTTCGCCCTTCTCTTTTGCGCTCTCTCTCCCCTCTCTTTTGCTCTCTCCCACTCTGTTTTGCTCTCTCTCTCCCTCTCTTTTGCTCTTTCTCCCTCCTCTCTTTTGGTCTCTCTCTCTCCCCCCTCTCTTTTGCTCTCTCTCCCCCTCTCTTTTCCCTCTTTTGCGCTCTCTCTCCCTCTCTTTTGCTCTTTCTCCCTCCTCTCTTTTGGTCTCTCTCTCTCCCCCCTCTCTTTTGCTCTCTCTCCCCCTCTCTTTTCCCTCTTTTGCGCTCTCTCTCCCCTTCTCTTTTGCTCTCTCTCTCCCCCCTCTTTTGCTGTCTCTCTCCCTCTCTTTTGCTCTCTCTATCCCCCTCTTTTGCTCTCTCTCCCCTTTCTTTTGCTCTCTCCCCCTCTCTTTTACTCTCTCTATCCCCTCTTTTGCTCTCTCTATCTCTCGCTCCCTCCCTCCCCTTTCTTTTGCTCTCTATTCCCCCTCTCTTTTGCTGTCTCTCTCCCTCTCTTTTGCTGTCTTTTCCCCCTCTCTTTTGCTCTCTCTCTCCCCCTCTCTTTTGCGCACTCTCTCCACCTCTCTTTTGCACTCTCTCTCCCCCTCTCTTTTGTGCTCTCCCCCTCTCTTTTGCTGTCTCTCTCCCTCTCTTTTTCCGGCTCTCTCACTCTCTTTTGCTCTCTCTATCCCCCCTTTTTTGCTCTCTCTATCCCCCTTGTTTGCTCTCTCTCTCCCCCTCTCTTTTGCTCTCTCTCTCCCCCTCTCTTTTGCTCTCCCTCTCCCCCTCTTTTTCCCCTTCTCTTTTGATGTCTCTCTTACTCTCTCTTTTTGCTCTTTCTTTTCCCCTCTTTTGCTCTCTTTCCCCCTCTCTTATGCTCTCTCTCTCCCCCTCTCTCCCCCTCTCTTTCCCCCTCTCTTTTGATGTGTCTCTTACTCTCTCTTTTGCTCTCTCTCCCCCTCTCTTTTGCTCTCTCTCTCTCCCCCCTCTCTTATGCTCTCTCTCCCTCCTCTATTTTGCTCTCTCTCTCCCCCCTCTCTTTTGCGCTCTCTTTCTCCCCCCTCTCTTTTTGACCTTCTCTTTTGAGCTCTCTCTCCCCTCTCTTTTGCACTCTCCCACTCTCTTTTGCTCTCTCTGTCCCTCTCTTTTGCTCTTTCTCTCCCTCTCTTTTGGTCTCTCTCTATCCCCCCTCTCTTTTGCTCTCTCTCCCCCTCTCTTTTTTCCCTCTCTTTTGCGCTCTCTCTCCCCTTGTCTTTTGCTCTCTCTCTCCCCCCTCTTTTGCTGTCTCTCTCCCTCTCTTTTGTTCTCTCTATCCCCCTCTTTTGCTCTCTATCTCCTCTTTCTTTTGCTCTCTCTCCCTCTCTTTTGCTCTCTCTATCCCCCTCTTTTGCTCTCTCTCCCTCCCCTTTCTTTTGCTGTCTCTCTCCCTCTCTTTTGCTGTCTTTTCCCCCCTCTCTTTTGCTCTCTCTCCCCTTCTCTTTTGCTCTCTTTCTCCCACCTCTCTTTTGCTCTCTCTCTATCAATCTCTTTTGCTCTCTCTCTCCCTCTCTTTTGTGCTCTCTTTCACTCTCTATTTTGCTCTCTCTATCCCCCCTCTTTTACTCTCTCTCTCTCCTTTCCTTTGCTGTCTCCCCCCCCCTCTCTTTTGCTGTCTCTCTCCCTCTCTTTTGCTCTCTGTATCCCCCCCTCTTTTGCTCTCTCTATTCCCCCTCTTTTGCTCTCTCTCTATCCCTCCTCTTTTGAGCTTTCTCTCTCACGGTCACGTCACGCCCGGCCGGCCCCTCTCCGCCCCCGTCATGCCCTGTCAGCCTCGCCCTGTCACAATTACTATTTTCACGGCAGAGGATCAGATGCCAGGTCAGTCTGTTGAAGGCCAGGTGTGTTTGTCCTTGTGCAGTCTCTACTGCACATGACAGCTACTGACAAACATACTTGGCCTTTTGTATTATAGGATTGTGACCTTTCCTTGTATATATGCACTCACCAATCAGAAGCTAGCTACCAGCCAAACTAGGTATGCTTTTCAACAAAGCATAGTAAGAGAACTAAGCAAATTAGATAATAGAAATAAATTGGAAAGTTGTTTAAAATTGTATGTTCTATATGGATAGTGAAAGATAAATTAAGAGTTTCATGTCCCTTGGATGTGACCTCTTAAACATTACAAATAAGACTTCCATGATTAAAATACTTACACCTAGATTACGAGTTTTGCGTTAACAGGGGTGCGTTGCTAACAAGCATTTTTTTCTCACCACTCACTTAAGACAACACTGGTATTACAGGTTTTTTTTAAACCCGGCGTTAGCCTCTAAAAAGTGAGCGTAGAGCAAAATTTAGCTCCACATCTCGCTGTAATACCAGCGATGCTTACAGTAGCGGTGAGCTGGCTAAACGTGCTTGTGCACGATTTCCCCATAGGAATCAATGGGGCAGAATCGGCTGAAAAAACCTAACACCTGCAAAAAAGCAGCGTTCAGCTTCTAACGCAGCCTCATTGATTCCTATGGGGAAACAAAAGTTATGTCTACACCTAACACCCTAACATGAACCCCCGAGTCTAAACACCCCTAATATTACACTTATTAACCCCTAATCTGCCCGCCCCCGACATCGCCGATACCTGCATTATATTATTAACCCCTAATCTGCCGCTCCGGACACCGCCGCCACCAACATTATCCCTATGAACCCCTAATCTGACGCCCCCAACATCGCTGACACCTGCTTTTTATTTAATGACCCCTACTCTGCCACCCCCATTGTCGCCGTCACCTAACTACACTTATTAACCCCTAATCTGCCGCCGCCAACGTCGCCGCCACTATAATAAAGTTATTAACCCCTAAATCTAAGTCTAACCCTAACCCCACCTAACTTAAATATAATTTAAATACATCTAAATAAAATTACTACAATTAAATAAATAATTCCTATTTTAAACTAAATACCTATAAAATAAACCCTAAGATAACTACAATAGAACTAATAGTTACATTGTAGCCATCTCAGGTTTTATTTTTATTTTACAGGCAACTTTGTATTTATTTTAACTAGGTACAATAGTTATTAAATAGTTATTAACTATTTAATAACTACCTAGTTAAAATAAAGACAAATTTACCTGTAAAATAAACCCTAACTTAAGTTACAATTACACCTAACACTACACTATAATTAAATTAATTTACGAAATTACCTACAATTAACTACAATTAAATAAACTAAAGTACGGACAAAAAAAAAAAAATACAGAAAAAATAAAATAATAATTACGATTTTTAAACTAATTACACCTAATCTAACCCCCCTAATAAAATAAAAAAGCCCCCCAAAATAATAAAAATCCCTACCCCATACTAAATTACAAATAACCCTTAAAAGGGCTTTTTGCGGGGCTTTGCCCCAAAGTAATCATCTCTTTTACCTGAAAAAAAAATACAATACCCCCCCAACATTAAAACCCACCAACCACACACCCAACCCTACTCTAAAACCCACCCAATACCCCCTTAATAAAACACTAACCCCTTGAAGATCACCCTACCTTGAGACGTCTTCACCCAGCCAAGCATAAGTGGTCCTCCAGAGGGGCAGAAGTCTTCATCCGATCCGGGCAGAAGAGGTCCTCCAGACGGGCAGAAGTCTTCATCCAGGCGGCATCTTCTATCTTCATCCATCCGGAGTGGAATGGGTCCATCTTGAAGCCAGCCGACGCGGAGCATCCATCCAGACCGACAACTACACTACGAATGACGGTTCCTTTAAATGACGTTATCCAAGATGGCGTCCCTTGAATTCTGATTGGCTTATAGGATTCTATCAGCCAATCGGAATAAAGGTAGGAAAAATCATATTGGCTGATCCAATCAGCCAATAGGAATGAAGTTCAATCCTATTGGCTGATCCAATCAGCCAATAGGATTGAGCTTGCATTCTATTGGCTGTTCCAATCAGCCAATAGAATGCGATCTCAATCCTATTGGCTGATTGGATCAAAGCATACAAATAGCAAGGTATACAAAAAGCATACAAAATACTTTTGTTTAGTGTACAACAAATAACAAGATATAAGAGAATATATATATGAACAACAAGAAATACAATCCTGACTTGGACATCGGGGTAGACTAACCTAGTCCACAGTGACCATGGGATTATTCTGACCATTTTTCTGGTCACTGCTCTTACTAGTGCTAATCCCGATATCACCACTCTTCCACTTGACGTAATTTTACATGAACTGTCCTCCAGTGACGTGCAGTGACGTCAGAGGCTGGTGAGGCAGTGGCTAGGATACGCCTTCATTCTTTAGATATCCTTTGTTGAAGAAATAGCAATGCACATGGGTGAGCCAATCACATGAGGTATCTATGTGCAGCCACCAATCAGCAGCTACTGAGCATATTTAGATATGATTTTCAACAAAGGATATCAAAAGAATGAAGAAAATTAGATATTAGATGTAAATTGGAAAGTTATTTAAATTTGCATATGGGTTTCATATGGGTTTCATGTCCCTTTAAATGGTGTCTTGGAAAACTGGTCAACTTAGTAAACATCTGATTTTAGTCTAAAAGGATTGTAACAGAAACTCTTGCCAGATAACACAATGCTTGCTCTGATTATGAGATCTAGAAATCCATGCCCATTAAAATATGTTTAAAACATACTTTTTACTTTAATGCTGCAAATTATGCTTATAGATTCTTTCATTATTCAGTAAATATAAAAATGTCTTGATCCAGTGGCAGCTGGTGAAATTAAAAGATGGTGGGGCGCTTGACCCCACCCCTTTAAATAAAGCCACACCATCAGATGGCACTACCAATTCATTAATTAAATAAATAAAAGGTAGACAGAAACACAGAAAAGCACTCGGGGGGAAAGGGAGAGAGAGAGACGGGGGAGAGAGACACAGAGGGTTAGAGAGAAAGAGAGAGACACAATCACACACAGAGGGTTAGAGAGAGAGAGAGAGAGAAAGAGAGAGAGACACAATCACACACAGGGGGTTAGAGAGAGAGAAAGAGAGACACAATCACACACAGAGGGTTAGAGAGAGAGAAAGAGAGAGACACAATCACACACAGGGGGTTAGAGAGAGAGAAAGAGAGACACAATCACACACAGAGGGTTAGAGAGAAAGAAAGAGAGAGAGACACAATCACACACAGAGGGTTAGAGAGAAAGAGAGACACAATCACATACAGAGGGTTAGAGAAAGAGAGACACAATCACACACAGAGGGTTAGAGAGAGAGAAAGAGAGACACAATCACACACAGAGGGTTAGAGAGAGAGAGAAATAGAGAGAGACACAATCATGCAGAGGGTTAGAGAGAGAGAGAGAGAAAGAGAGAGAGAGAGACACAATCTCACACAGAGGGTTAGAAAGAAAGAGAGAGACAATCACACACAGAGGGTTAGAGAGAGAGAGAAAGAGAGAGACACAATCACACACAGAGGGTTAGAGAGAAAGAGAGAGAGACACACAATCACACACAGAGGGTTAGAGAGAGAGAAAGAGAGAGAGAGAGAGACACAATCACACACAGAGGGTTAGAGAGAGAGAAAGAGAGAGACACAATCACACACAGAGGGTTAGAGAGAGAGACACAATCACACACAGAGGGTTAGAGAGAGAGAAAGAGAGACATAATCATACACAGAGGGTGAGAGAGAGAGAGAGAGAGAGAGACACAATCACACAGAGAGGGTGAGAGAGAGAAAGAGAGAGACACAATCACACACAGAGGGTTAGAGAGAGAAAGAGAGAGAGATACACAATCACACACAGAGGGTGAGAGAGAGGGTGAGAGAGAAAGAGAGAGAGATACACAATCACACACAGAGGGTTAGAGAGAGAAAAAGAGAGAGACACACAATCATACACAGAAGGTTAGAGAGAGAGAGAGACACAATCACACACAGAGGGTTAGAGAGAGAGACACAATCACACACAGAGGGTTAGAGAGAGTGAGAAAGAGAGAGAGAATCACACACAGAGGGTTAGAGAGACACATAAGGGATGAGAGTCAGAGGGGGAGGAAGAGAGACAGAGAGAGAAAGAGACCATGGGGGAGAACAACACATAAGGAGAGAGATGGATAGATAGACACACACACACACACACACACACACAAGGGGGGGGGGGGGGAGAGGGACCACTGCATTTTTAAGTAATAAAACAGCAGAGGTACAGAGAGTTCAGAAAATGAGTCTATAGTTTAGTGTGAAGTACAGAGGCAAGCTGCTAAGTTAGTGGGTGTAAAGTTTGAGTAAACAAAATACAAAAACGACCCTGCTGTAAAAGAGTAAAAAAAACACTAAACCATATTCATTAAATTATCATTTTCACTAACAGAATCCCTTTCAGTAAAATCTTACTTCAATAAGATGTGGCTAAAACACTGATCTCTGTGCCTCTCTTCCTGCTCTGTATAAGGATTCAGGAAGTGACAGTGGCACATTCCACTGCACTTAGAGGGGAAGAACAGAACTCTCTTTTTCACTTTAGCAAAGCTAGCAGGTTCACAGGACAGCAACAAAATATATGAAAGTAGTTTTTTTCCTTTTTTTGTTTTGTTTTATATGATTTAACATCCTGCCCCAACCCTAAGTTCCACTTACTAATACCTCTCCCTGGATTGGTTCAGCCCAAATAGGACTGCCTCAAATAAGCAGTTAATGGGCCATGCAATGATCTTAACCACTTGCATCCAGTAGGTGGCGCAGCATGTTGTGTAATGGTGGGCAGACCTGCTTGTGCCCCTCCATTGCACAACATATAGCTGTGAGAAAAAAAAATTAAATTTTTTTTTTTAAAGCCAATAAAAAAATATATATTTTTGCCCATATGAGAGGTGAAGCACTGCCTCACCTGCCTCTAGTGACTGCACATCACTGCTGTCCTCTGATACAGAAGAAGGTGATTTAGAGTCTGCTGGAAGCAAAGAAGTATCCCTGCAGTGGTCTTGCTGAGGGGAAATTACCCCTCTTAAAAGAGGGGATCCCACCAGCTGTCCCAAACTCTCAGGTACTGGCTGAAGATGTCTTCTATTCGATGTGTGACTGCCCCTCCTTCAGCAAGGACTACATAAGACCTTGGTTCTGGAGAGCGTCCTGTTACTGTAGCAGGTGTCCTCCATTTCTTCTCATCATCCAGCTTAACTCTGAAATTTTGGCCCACATTCAGCTCTTGCAAGGGCCTCACAGAGTGTTTTCTGTTGTAGAAGAATCGGTAGCCCCTTTTTGCCTCTTCATCCCTCCTAAGGACCTCGTCCTGAGGAACAGAGTGGGCTGGCTGGAAAACACCCACAGAGGGTAGTGTAGTGCTGATCTGTCGTCCTAGCATTAACTGTGCCGGGCTAAAGCCTGTGGCTTGGATGGGAGTCGCCCTATAGGCCAAGAGAGCTAGGTACGGCTCAGATTGCTTTAAAATGAACTTGGTTGTTTGAACTGTCCTTTCAATTATTCCATTGGCCTGCGGGTAACATGGGCTTGAAGTAGAATGGACAAAATCATATTCACTGCTAAAAGAACTGAACTCCATGGAGGCAAACTGCATTCCGTTATCACTCCATAACTCTATTGGTATGCCCCACCGGGTGAACACGCTCTTGAGACAAGTGAAAACGGCGTGACTGGTGATCTTATTCAAGGGTGCAATCTCCAAATACCTGGAATAGTAGTCAATCTCCTTCCCATGCAGTTCGCACAAATCTGTGACTATCTTCTGCCACGGACCTGCAGGAAGGGGGGGGAAGAAATCAAGGGCTCCCGTCTCTGAGTAGGCCAGCGTCCCCGGCAAAAGTCACATTTGACACGTGGCTTGCAATGTCGGAACTTATTCCAGGCCACCATACCGTGGTAACTGCCCTTTCTCTGCACTTTGTAATGCCCAAATGGCCATCATGAATCCTGCTTAACATCTCCTGCCGTATGCTAACAGGAATGACAATGCGGTCTTGGAACAGAACCAAACCGTCCACCTCCATGAGCTCTGACCTCTCTGACTGGTAAGATTTAAAGACATCCAGGCTGCCCGGGTCTCAGGCCAACCTTCTTTTATGTACTTAATAACTTCTTGAAGATCTGCGTCTAAACGTGTCTCCTTTCTTATTTGCTCTAACTTTCCTGACTAAATGGATTTGGATGCCAGAACTGAATCCACATACACTTTCACAACTGATTCCGTTGAAGATTATTATTCAGCAGCAGCCAGCGGGAGCCTGGAAAGTGTATCTGCCACTACAAGTTGTTTCACTGGCACATGCACTGCCTGAACGTTGAACCTGAGCAGCCTCATCGGGAGTCTCTGGCATCATAGGGGTGTCTTGTCAATATCATAGCAGTTTATTAGAGGGACTAGTGGTTTGTGGTCAGTTTCAAGACTAAATTTCTCTAAACCCACTAGGTAATGCTGGAAACGCTCACAGGCCCAAACTGCAGCCAGGCACTCTTTCTCAGTTGAGTTTGTTCTCATTCAGCTGCAGGAGGGCGGCCCCTAGCCAATAAATGCTTGCATTAGTACTAACCACAGTCTTTTTAGAAGGGTCGTAGAACCCCAACACTGGGACAGATCCCAGCAGAGACTTGACCTGTACAATAGCTTCTTCCTGTGAAGGTCCCCAGACCCAGGCAACATCTTTCTTCAACAGCTGTGTAATAGGGTGTAGTACTGTGGATAAATCTGGAAGGAACCTGCCCACATTATTCACAAGGCCCAATATTTGTCTCAGCTCATGTACATCAGAAGGACTTTTCATCTGTTCAATAGCAAGGATTTTATCAGGGTCCGGCTTGATACCGTCTCCATTGATGATATGCCCAAAGTAACATAACTCAGATTTTCTAAAATGGCATTTCTCTTTATTCAATTGCAGCCCGGACTCTCTAATGGTCTGCAGCACACAGCTCAATCGCTGATCATGTTCTTCCAATGTAGACCCATACACTAAAATATCGTCCATGATGACTGCCGTGGCCATGTGGTCCCTTAGGAGGGATCTCATCTCTCTTTGAAAGATTTCAGGAGCAGATGACATTCCTAAGGAGAGTCTGAAGAAGCAAAACTGACCTACCGGTGTGATGAAGGTAGTCAGTTTGTGGCACTTTGGATCCAGTGGTATCTGCCAGAATCCGCTGAGAAGAACTTCGCCCCAGCCAGTTTCGGAGCTATGTCTTCAAGTTTCGGGAGCAGCACATATCTCTCTCTCTTCACCGCCTCATTCAGCCTTTTCAAGTCTACGCAGATGCGTACCTTCCCGTTTTTCTTTGCAACAGGCACAATGGGGGAACACCAGTCAGTTGCTTCAACAACATCTTCAATAACTCCCATATTCTTAATATTCAGAAGTTCCTTCTCCACTTGAGGCATGAGCAGGAATGGAATTCTACGAGGAGTGGTAATGATGGGACTTCATCACTTTTAAGTGATATTTGGACTGGGTTTCAATTCAGTAGGCCAAAGTCACCAAACATGTCTTCCAAAATCTCATTCACTCTGATGACAAGACCCACCCCAGGGGTCCTTTCCTGCTCAATAGGTTGTTAACACACTAACCTCTAATTACATGTACCCACATGGTGAATTTCCTCTGCTTGTACTCACAGCTGACAAGAAATTTTCCCACACAATCGATGCGGCCACCAGGACTATAAATTTTCGTTGTAACTTTCATCAGCTGAGGCTATCGAGGCAGTTTTATGAATGCTGCAAGGGACATAACAGTGATGTCTGCTCCAGTGTCAATCTAGAAGGCAACCTTTCCTCCCATTACAGTAAGGGTAACCTGCCAATCTTCGTCTGAACCCTACAGAGGACACTTCTTGACCCTCCTGGTCACTATCCACCTGCATCTCCTTAATGGATTTAGTTTTTACACACCACTTCAAAATGGCCCATTCGGTTACACTTCCTATATCTTTTATCTTTAGCAGGGCATATGACATTCAGATCATGGGTACGGTTACACCACGTGCAGCGAGCCTGCTGCACCCATCAACTTCTGGGCCTATCTGTTGCCCTTAGTCTACCTCTCACACTGTGTTTTTCACCTGCAGCTCTCCTGAGCTGCTGCACTTTATCCACAATACTCAGACCTCAGATCAGCACTTTGCTTTTTCACCAGTTCACTCTGGCGGGACATCCTAATAGTCCCATCTAATGTTAATTCAGCCTTCAACTGTAGCTTTAGTGAGACCTCAGCATCTGCAATTCCTATAACTATTCTGTCTCTGATTTTCAAAACCTAAGTTTTTATTGTGTCTGTTTTGGGCATGAGCAAATCTGACTTCCTGTTATCTAGTCTACTCTCTAGCCTAGAAGTTTTATGACATCAGGCTAAAATAAAACTTCCTGCAGAGGCACCTCCTCCTTATAGGGCTGTGACAGGAAGTGCAAATGTAGTGTAAAAAAATAAATAAATGGTAAAATCCATTTAAAGGACCAGTCAACACATTAGATTTGCATAATCAACAAATGCAAGATAACAAGACAATGCAATAGCACTTAATCTGAACTTCAAATGAGTAGCAGATTTTTTTATAGCAAATTTCAAAGTTATGTATATTTCCACTCCCCTTATACCATGTGATAGCAATCAGCCAATCACAAATGCATATACGTATAGTCTGTGAATTCTTGCACATGCTCAGTAGGATCTAATGACTCAAAAAGTGTAAATATAAAAGACTGTGCACATTTTTTTTAATGGAAGTAAATTGGAAAGTTGTTTAAAATTACATGCTGTATCTGAATCATGAAAATTTAATTTAACGTGAGTGCCCCTTTAAATAGATGAACAATAGATATTGTAATTCTTTATATTAAGTATAAGTACCTGCTAAGTGCTTTTTTATTTCAACAATGACACATTTTTTTTTATCATCCCTTTAAGGACCCAAATGTTAGAATAAAAGGACTTGGTATCTATTTTTCCCTATTAAACCCCCTGTTAGGCTTGTCTAAAAACTCTGAGTAATTGTAAAGCTTTTCTATTACTTTATTAAATAATTTTGTAGCTGTAAATAGAAAGTCTCAGATACAATTGAAAAATATCTGAGTTTATTCTTTTATAGCAGAGTTAATAGGTTTGAGTTAGATTCGATTTGATTTTAAGCACAGGTTATATTATTTGCTTAAGGGTTAAGGGTTAACTTCTGTCTCAGTGAAATATATTTCAGGAAAGATTAAGCAGATTTTGTTGTTAGTAGAATTTCCTAGACAGCAATTCCTTAACCTTTACAGAGGAACAAATTGGGTAAATGCAGTTGGAATATTAGAACATAGAAAAAAGTCACAGGTTATGCGGTTATGCAGGAGGAGAGTAAACAAGCGAGCAAGAAAGCCGCTGAGCTGAAAGGTAAAGTACTTGCGGTTAGAGACTCTGATAAAATAAACCTGCGATACTACAAGAGCTGGAAGATCTGGTCAGCTGCTGAACGATCTGGAGTTGAGGTTGGGACTTCAGTAGGGAGTATTCCAGGGAAGCTTTAGACCAGGTGTCCGTTATAGAGATGTGGAGTCTGGAAGACGAAATGAGCGTCTAGTTACAGGTAACTTGTGAGCAATGAGAAGCGGAAGGAGGATCTGGTCATCTGACCCAAAGGAACAGCTGAGAGCTTGATAGCTTAGCACGGAACTGTTTACAAGAACGATGTAGATACTCGGTCTGCTGGAAACGGCAAAAAGTAAATCCCAAGTAGGGAAATAGGCTTGAGAGAAGCTTCTTAGTAACAACTATAGTAACTTCAATAATCAGACAAGGAATAGGAAGTAGAATTGGAATGAAATAGTATTGTGCCATGATATGGGTGGAGACAGAATTAAAGGGATATCACACCCCCTTTACTATAAGCATTTATTTTCCTTTATAACGTCTAAAAGACCTGTGGTTGTAGGAGTTACATTTGTGTGATCATCTAACCCCAGGCCTAGAATAAAAGTGATAAAACAGGAACCATAATTTTGCCTATATATTGAAGGATTCTCATTGGCAGCATAATGGACTTCAGGTACTTAAAGGGACAGTATACTATAAAATTGTTTTTTCCTTAATGTGTTTCCAATTACTTTTTTTACCCGCTGCAGAGTATAAAATGTATGAAATTTGTTTTTTAAGGCTTATTTGTGTATATGAATTAGCTGATTTTGTGTTTTGAAGTCACAACCTAATAAAATGGGTTGAGCTTGTAGGTATAATCAGATCTCATTACTTTATCACATTGTGTACATATACCTGCTTCTTTATCTTATATTTGTCCATAAACCAATCACCAATACTTGTAGAGAACAATGTAAAATTAACATTTTATAACCTTATCTCTTCTTTAACCCCCTGGGAGTGTAATTTCTTCTACTGGCTGTGTTAATACAGCTGGGCCTCCTGGCCAAAAACTTTCAGGATGGGTGGGGACACCACAGGCTGAATAAACTAATTCAAATGCCAATATAAGGTTAATGGAAATACTTGTAAACAATTTAATACACTCCAGCAGGTAAAGAGGAGCGTTGGGAACAAATTAAAGGGGAGAAAATTTTTGAGTAAACTGTCCCTTTAATAGCCTCTGGCATTAGTATAAATATTTCCCCTCCGGTGCCATTAATATATAAATCACTGGTGAGGCTAGAGAGGCTGAAGACGCTCGAGGGAGTCTAACAAAAAAACATACAGCACTTGCGCTGCAGTTAGCGCAACACTCGTAATCTAGGCATAAGTAATTAATGAAAAATATTTCTGTTCTAGACATTACAAGAACCTTTTTTATTAATATAGTTGTTTATAAATTCTCAACACGGTATTGAATATATGTGCAAAAATAAATAAATCCAGTGAGTGTCTCATTAGCTAAGAAAAATATAAACAGAAACTATAGCTTTAAAAATGTAGTCCTCTGTTTATTAACCCTTTCACGCTGTTAGGATGTTCCATGCCAGCCCAATAGCTTTAGGTTTTAACGTTGCTAAGACGACATGGAACGTCCAACTTTATATGGTGTCCTACAGCTTTCCCCTTTGACACAATTAAGAATCGGAACTGGGTGGAGTGCCTAGCAGTCAAGTTTGAGAATTATAGATTGCTCAATTTTCAGGGCTAAATTACATGAAAAGGCGGTAAAATAAAAAAGTACAAAGCTGTTTTACTATGAATAACTAAACATTTTATACCATAATATGTCTCTTTAAAGAACCAGTTAATACAGTAGATTTGCACAATCTACAAATGCATGATAAAAATACCATGCAATAGCACTTAGGGGCTGATTTATGAAAGTGCAGATCATGTCTGCTGCACATCGATAAATGCCAACAGAATACGCTGTCGGCCTTTATCATTGCACAAGCATTTTTACTAGAAATGCTTGTGCAATGCCACCCCCTGCAGATTTGCGGCCAATCGGCCTTTAGCAGGGGGTGTCAATCAACCCGATCGTATGCAATTGATGGATTGCTGTCCACCGCCTCAGTGCAGGCGGACAAGTTAAGGAGCAGCAGTCTTAGATGAGCAAACAGGTGTATACGGCCCCAATCGTCCCCTTATCATATGTCCGACAGACATCGCTGAATGCCGACAGCATACGCTGTCGGCATTTAGAATTGCACAAGCAGTTCTGGTGAACTGCTTGTGCAGTGCCGTCCCCTGCAGATTCGTGGCCAATTGGCCGCTAGCAGGGGTTGTCAATCAACCCGATTGTATCCGCTCAGAGGCGGTGGACCAGTTAAGGAGCTGCGGTCTTAAGACTGCTGCTTCTTAACTGATGTTTCCGGCAAGCCTGAAGGCTCACGCAGAAACAGATGTGTTAGGCACCATACAGTGCTTAATAATTCGGCCCCTTTGTCTGAACTTCAAATGAGTAGTATACTTTTTATGTCTATTTCCACTGCCTATGTATCATGTGACCGCTATCAGCCAATTACAAATGCATAAACGTATATTCTGTGAATTCTTGCACATGCTCAGTAGGAGCTGGCGACTCAAAAAGCGTAAATATAAAAAGACTGAACATTTTGTTAATGGAAGTAAATTGGGAAGTATACAATTTTTAGAATTTAAATTACAGGAAAAAGGGGGCAAAATATGATGAAAGTATTTTTTACAGTGTTTTTTTACTAAATATATTTCAACATTTTATATTACAATCACATAATGTCAACACAAGAATACCAGCAGTGAAAGGGTTTATAGTACAGATGAGGATTTTGTGTGGCCCTCGGGAGTAGAAAACAGACATTAATAATTTATTTACAACGCAATCCCGCACTTCACATTAGTAATTTGTACTACATTTTGTCCATTTGAGTAATATATGCAAATAGTTAAATGAACTAACAGTGACTAAATTCCTGTGTAATTTTTAACTACAAATGTGAATACAAACTAATTTTATTTTGGCATTTAAGTGTGAATATAATGGCATGTGGCCCCTGGTCCCTCTCTCTGACCATCAGTTACCCACCCTCCATCTGATGTTAGAGATGACCTTTATGGTGTCACTCCAACTCTCAGAGGGGAATTTCACTGACTTACCCATTTGTACTTGTGCTCTGCTGGTGGGATATACGTCCTTGTCCTGAACCACAGACATGACCAGGAATAGCAAGATCTTCAGAACAGCAAAGGGATGTTAAAGGCATCTAAAAGTCACATGCACAGTAGATTTACCATTGCAAACAATTCTTGTAGCAGGAGCCCTCACAGGTTCTGCTTATGGCAGTGCACCCCTGGTTGGGACATTACTTTGCTAGAGGCGACAAGTTCCATGACATCACTACTATCTGTACCACACAAGATGCAGATGCATGGGACCAATCTTTCTGTACTCAGCCTGATAAGCCTTAAAGGGACAGTAGGCACCTTGTAATTACAAAACATTTCTGTTGCTATAGAATAACATATCACCCAAGTCTAAATGTTTTAAAAAACAAAAAACAAATTAGCATCCTTTTTACTGCCACTATTTTTCAATAGCCGAACTCCACTCACCATTTGCTTATTTGGAGGAGCCAATCTGAGCTTTAGTCCACAGACAACAAGGCTAGCCACTGATATAATGTTATTACAAAGGGAATTGTTTTGCAGTTGTTATCTGATAAAGCCAATTAGGGACAGACATGTAGCAGAGTTAGGTTTCAATAGCCTTTAATGCGAGACATCACATAAAACAAAAACAACGTTTCGGTCAGCACCTGACTGCTGACTGAAACTTTGTTTTTGTTTTATGTGATGTTTCGCATTAAAGGCTATTGAAACCTATATCTTGGTGCTGCTACTCTCTGTTTGCTGTTTGGATTTGGGGTATGTGCATGGACCCCTGTAGCGTGCACCTGATACTTTGCAGTGAGTGCTGGGCCTACCTCCTATTTCTATGTAGCAGAGTTAGCCTTGATAAGTCATCAGGGTGTATTCCAAGTTCTAGGAATTAGAAATTGCTCAATTTTAAATCTTATATACATGAACAGGAAAAAAATACATGATGCAAGTATATTGTAGCTATTTTATAATGCAAAACAAAATATTTATTTAAAAGTCTCTTTAACACTAAGGGCTAGATTTCAAGTGGAGCGCTAAATTACCATGTTCCCGTAAACAGGCACGATAATTAACCAGCCATTACAAGTGGCTGGTTATTGCTACTGTGATCTTGCGGCAATAATTACTGCTCAGAAAATTAACCAGAGATCCGATCTCTGGTTAATTTTCTAAAAGTGCCTCAAATACCCTCAAAATAGAGGGCATTAAAGTGTTGTGTTATTATTAAAGTTGGTGGGAGTGGGGTGTTAGAAAAAAAAGAAGAAGAGAGGGGGCGCCTCATAGTGTATTAAGAAAAGATTTAATTGTGAAAGAAAAAATACACTCACAGGAAATGTTGGCACCTGTCCTAGTTCAGGGTGCAAATAGGCAGGCCACTGATCACAGGCAATCCATCAGCTGGTCTCCAACGGATCTTTTATCCTTAAAAGGCTCACCACATCAGATGTTGTGATCGATTGATTCCGGAAACCGCTCTGGAAACCGCTCTGTGAGGAGTACTGCAGGACTGCTGTTAGTTTCGAGATTTTTTTTAAAATGAACCAATTTTTTTCTTTTTGAATTAAGATAGAGCATGCAATTTCTCTTGTAAAGGTGTATCCAGTCCACGGGTTCATCCATTACTTGTGGGATATTCTCCTTCCCAACAGGAAGCTGCAAGAGGACACCCACAGCAGAGCTGCCTATATAGCTCCTCCCCTAACTGCCACCCCCAGTCATTCTCTTGCAGCTCTCGACAAGAAAGGAAGTATCAAGAGAGATGTGGTGACTTAGTGTAGTTTTTACCTTCAATCAAAAGTTTGTTATTTTTAAACGGTACCGGCGTTGTACTGTTTTTACTCTCAGGCAGAAATTGGAAGAAGACTTCTGCCTGGAGGTTTGATGATCTTAGCGGTTTGTAACTAAGGTCCATTGCTGTTCTCACACATAACTGAAGAGTATGGAAAGAAAACTTCAGTTGGGGGGACGGTCTGCAGATTGCCTGCTTTGAGGTATGTTCAGTATATTTTTTTCTAGAGAGATGATAAGGTCTAGAAAATGCTGACAGTGTCTGGTATATTTAAGGTAAGCCTGATACAGTGATTTAACAACAACTGGGATCATGCTTGCAAAAAGGGATAATATTCATGTTAAAACCTATATTACTTTGTGTAAAAACGTTTGCATGATTTATAAATAAAAACGTTTTTTCTCTCAGGTTGATAAATCTTTATTTGGGGTCTAATTTCCACATGGCTTGTTAGATTACTCCTCTGACTTTGAGTGCATGGTGGGAGGGGCCTATTTTCGTTTTCAGCTTCCCTGAAGACGTCCTCTGGCTTATAGGACCTCTATAGAGGGTTTTGTTCCTGCAAAAATCGTTTTTAAGGGCAGGTAGGAGCCACAGCAGGGCTGTGGCAGTGTGTTTGACTGTTTGTTAACAGGTTTTAAGTTTTTCTAATTCGTTTTTGGGCCTGAGGGGTTAATCATCCATTTGCAAGTGGGTGCAATGCTGCTTTAGTCCCTTATACACACTGTAAAAATTTCGTAGAGTTTACTACTTTTTTTCACTGTTTTGCAGTTTATGTGGTAGTTTTTTTCTCTTAAAGGCACAGTACCGTTTTTTATTATTGCTTTTTTCACATTTATTAAAGTGTTTTCCAAGCTTGCTGGTCTCATTACTAGTCTGTTAAACATATCTGACATAGAGGAAACTCCTTGTTCATTATGTTTAGAAGCCATTGTGGAACCCCCTCTTAGAATGTGTACCAAATGCACTGACCTTTCTATAAGTTATAAAGACCATATTATGGCTTTTAAAGATTTATCACCTGAGGTTTCTGAGACTGACAAAAGGGAGGTTATGCCATCTAGCTCTCCTCACGTGTCAGAACCTATAACTCCCGCTCAACGGATGCCAAGTACATCTAGCGCGTCCAATGCGTTTACTTTACAAGACATGGTGGCAGTTATGAATCATACCCTCACTAAGGTATTGTCCAAACTGCCAGGGTTACAAGGAAAGCGAGACAGCTCTGGGGCTAGAACAAATACAGAGCTCTCTGATGCTTTAGTAGCTATGTCTGATATACCCTCACAATGTGCAGAAGTTGAAGCAGGAGAGCTTCTATCTGTGGGTGACTTCTCTGATTCAGGGAAGGCGTTACTTCAGTCTGACTCTGAAATGACAGCATTTAAATTTAAGCTTGAACACCTCCGCGTGTTGCTCAGGGAGGTTTTAGCGACTCTGGATGACTGTGACACCATTGTAGTCCCAGAGAAATTGTGTAAAATGGACAAATACTTTGCAGTGCCTGTTTACACTGATGTTTTTCCAATCCCTAAGAGGTTTTCAGAAATTATTACTAAGGAATGGGATAGACCAGGTGTGCCATTCTCTCCCCCTCCTGCTTTTAAGAAAATGTTTCCTATAGATGCCGCTACACGGGACTTGTGGCAGACGGTCCCTATGGTGGAGGGAGCAGTCTCTACCCTAGCTAAGCGTACAACTATTCCTGTCGAGGACAGTTGTGCTTTCCTAGATCCTATGGATAAGAAATTAGAGGGTTTCCTTAAGAAAATCTTTATACAACAAGGTTTTATTCTCCAGCCTCTTGCATGCATTGCCCCAGTCACTGCTGCAGCGGCTTTCTGGTTCGAGTCTCTGGAGGAGGCTTTACATGTAGAGACCCCGTTGGATGATATCCTTGACAGGCTTAAAGCTCTTAAGTTAGCCAATTCATTTATTTCTGACGCCGTTTTTCATTTAACCAAGCTAACGGCTAAAAATTCAGGTTTTGCCATTCAGGCACGTAGGGCGCTATGGCTTAAATACTGGTCAGCTGATGTCACTTCAAAGTCTAAACTTCTCAATATCCCCTTCAAAGGGCAGACCCTATTTGGGCCTGGACTGAAGGAGATCATTTCTGATATTACTGGAGGAAAAGGCCACGCCCTTCCCCAGGATAGGTCCAGCAAGTTAAGGACCAAACAGACTAATTTTCGTTCCTTTCGAAACTTCAAGAGTGGCGCAGCTTCATCTTCCTCTTCTACAAAACAAGAGGGAAATTTTGCCCAGTCCAAGCTAGTCTGGAGACCTAACCAGGCTTGGAACAAGGGGAAACAGGCCAAAAAGCCTGCTGCTGCCTCTTAAGACAGCATGAAGGAGTAGCCCCCGATCCGGGACCGGATCTAGTGGGGGGCAGACTTTCTCTCTTCACCCAGGCTTGGGCAAGAGACGTCCAGGATCCCTGGGCTCTGGAGATTGTTTCCCTGGGATATCTTCTGGATTTCAAAGCTTCATATCCAAAGGGGAGATTTCATCTCTCACAATTATCTGCAAACCAGATAAAGAGAGAGGCATTCTTACATTGCGTTCAAGACCTACTAGTTATGGGAGTGATCCACCCAGTTCCAAAAGAGGAACAGGGGCAGGGCTTCTATTCAAATCTGTTTATAGTTCCCAAGAAAGAGGGAACTTTCAGACCAATCTTGGATCTCAAGATCCCAAACAAATTTCTCAGGGTCCCATCCTTCAAGATGGAGACTATTCGAACCATCCTACCTATGATCCAGGATGGTCAATATATGACTACCGTGGATTTAAAGGATGCTTATCTACATATTCCGATACACAGGGATCATCATCAGTTTTTCAGGTTCGCCTTCCTAGACAGGCATTACCAGTTTGTGGCTCTTCCCTTTGGGTTAGCCACGGCACCAAGAATCTTTACGAAGGTTCTAGGGTCCCTTCTGGCGGTTCTAAGACCGCGTGGTATAGCAGTAGCCCCTTACCTAGACGACATCCTGATACAGGCATCAACTTTTCAAATCGCCAGGTCCCATACGGACATTGTTCTGGCATTCCTAAGGTCTCACGGGTGGAAGGTGAATGAAGGAAAGAGTTCTCTCTCACCTCTCACAAGAGTTTCCTTCCTAGGAACTCTGATAGATTCAGTAGAAATGAAGATTTATCTGACAGAGGTCAGGTTGTCAAAACTTCTAACTTCCTGCCATGCTCTTTATTCCATTTCTCGTCCGTCAGTGGCTCAGTGTATGGAGGTAAT
Organism: Bombina bombina; assembly: GCF_027579735.1. Lineage (NCBI taxonomy): Eukaryota > Metazoa > Chordata > Amphibia > Anura > Bombinatoridae > Bombina > Bombina bombina. The sequence goes on from NC_069503.1 coordinate 136,731,195, forward strand.
CGGATTAATGTTAGCGGCAATGGACATTGTTCCGTTTGCCTGCCTACATCTCAGACCACTGCAACTTTGCATGCTCAATCAGTGGAATGGGGATTACACAGATTTGTCCCCTCTACTAAATCTGGATCAAGAGACCAGGGATTCTCTTCTCTGGTGGCTATCTCGGGTCCATCTGTCCAAGGGAATGAGTTTCCGCAGGCCCGAATGGACTATAGTAACGACAGATGCCAGCCTTCTGGGCTGGGGTGCAGTCTGGAACTCCCTGAAGGCTCAGGGTTCATGGACTCAGGAGGAGGCCCTCCTTCCGATAAACATTCTGGAACTAAGAGCGATATTCAATGCTCTTCAGGCTTGGCCTCAGCTAGCTGCGGTCAGGTTCATCAGATTTCAGTCGGACAACATCACGACTGTAGCCTATATCAACCATCAGGGGGGAACAAGGAGCCCCCTGGCAATGTTGGAGGTTTCAAAGATAATTCTATGGGCAGAGGTTCACTCTTGCCATCTCTCAGCTATCCATATCCCAGGAGTAGAGAACTGGGAGGCGGATTTTCTAAGTCGGCAGACTTTTCATCCGGGGGAGTGGGAGCTCCATCCGGAGGTATTTGCCCAGTTGATCAACTTTGGGGCAAACCAGAACTGGATCTCATGGCGTCTCATCAGAATGCCAAGCTTCCTTGTTACGGGTCCAGGTCCAGGGTTCCCAAGGCAGCGCTGATAGATGCTCTAGCAGCGCCCTGGTCCTTCAGCCTGGCTTATGTGTTTTCACTGTTTACTCTGCTCCCTCGTCTGATTGCCATTATCAAGCAGGAGAGAGCTTCTGTGATCTTGATAGCCCCTGTGTGGCCACGCAGGACTTGGTATGCAGATCTGGTGGACATGTCATCCTTTCCACCATGGACTCTGCCGCTAAGGCAGGACCTTCTACTTCAAGGTCCCTTCAAACATCCAAATCTAATTTCTCTGCATCTGACTGCTTGGAGATTGAACGCTCTATCAAAGCGTGGTTTTTCCGAATCGGTCATTGATACCTTAATTCAGGCTTGAAAGCCTGTCACCAGGAAAATCTATCATAAGATATGGTGTAAATATCTTCATTGGTGTGAATCCAAGGGTTACTCATGGAGTAAGGTCAGGATTCCTAGGATATTATCTTTTCTCCAAGAAGGATTGGAGAAGGGTTTGTCAGCTAGTTCCTTAAAGGGACAGATTTCTGCTCTGTCTATTCTTTTGCACAAACGTCTGGCTGAGGTTCCAGATGTTCAGGCATTTTGTCAGGCTTTAGTTAGAATCAAGCCTGTGTTTAAACCTGTTGCTCCGCCATGAAGTTTAAATTTAGTTCTTAAAGTTCTTCAAGGGGTTCCATTTGAACCTTTGCATTCCATAGATATTAAGCTTTTATCTTGGAAAGTTCTGTTTTTAGTAGCTATCTCCTCGGCTCGAAGAGTTTCGGAGTTATCTGCTTTACAATGTGATTCCCCTTATCTGATTTTCCATGCAGATAAGGTAGTGTTACATACCAAACCTGGGTTTCTTCCTAAGGTGGTATCTAATAAGAATATCAATCAGGAGATTGTTGTTCCTTCACTATGTCCTAATCCTTCTTCAAAGAAGGAACGTCTATTACACAATCTTGATGTGGTTCGTGCTTTAAAGTTTTATTTACAAGCTACGAAGGATTTTCGTCAAACATCTGCTTTGTTTGTTGTCTACTCTGGACAGAGGAGAGGCCAAAAGGCTTCGACAACTTCTCTTTCTTTTTGGCTAAGAAGTATAATCCGCTTAGCTTATGAGACTGCTGGCCAGCAGCCTCCTGAAAGAATTACAGCTCATTCTACTAGAGCAGTAGCTTCCACATGGGCTTTTAAACATGAGGCCTCTGTTGAACAGATTTGTAAGGCGGTGACTTGGTCTTCGCTTCATACCTTTTCTAAATTCTATAAATTTGATACTTTTGCTTCTTCTGAGGCTATTTTTGGGAGAAAGGTCTTACAGGCAGTGGTGCCTTCCGTTTAAGTTCCTGCCTTGTCCCTCCCTTCATCCGTGTCCTAAAGCTTTGGTATTGGTATCCCACAAGTAATGGATGAACCCGTGGACTGGATACACCTTTACAAGAGAAAACAAAATTTATGCTTACCTGATAAATTTATTTCTCTTGTGGTGTATCCAGTCCACGGCCCGCCCTGTCATTTTAAGGCAGGTGTTTTTTTTTTATTTTTAAACTACAGTCACCACTGCACCCAATAGTTTCTCCTTTTTTTCTTGCTTGTCTTCGGTCGAATGACTGGGGGTGGCAGTTAGGGGAGGAGCTATATAGACAGCTCTGCTGTCGGTGTCCTCTTGCAGCTTCCTGTTGGGAAGGAGAATATCCAACAAGTAATGGATGAACCCGTGGACTGGATACACCACAAGAGACATAAATTTATCAGGTAAGCATAAATTTTGTTTTTAAGCAACTTTCTAATTTACTCCTATTATCAAATTATCTTCATTCTCTTGGTATCTTTATTTGAAAAGCAAGAATGTAAGTTTAGATGCCGGACCATTTTTGGTGAACAACCTGGGTTGTTCTTGCTGATTGGTGTATAAATTCACCAATAAATAAGTGCTCTCCATTGTCTGAACCAAAAATTGGCTGGCTACTTAGCTTAGATGCCTTCTTTTTCAAATAAAGATAGCAAGCGAACGAAGAATAATTGAAAAATAGGAGTAAATTAGAAAGTTGCTTAAAACTGCATACTCTATCTGAATCAAGAAAGAAAAAATTTGGGTCTAGTGTCCCTTTAACCAAGCAGCGAGAGACTTTTTGGATTTTCAAATTAAAAACATTACCACCATTAGGACTCAATGCCAATATTGATGTGGCTTCATTCAACTAACAAACATTTTTTTATTTTTTTTATTTTATAGATCATTTTTCTAGTTTTTTCCTAATCCACACACCAAGATTTCCATATCCACATAGTTTCTACTTAACATAACACGCATAATGTATTATTTCACGCAGCTCAATTATTATACAATTATTTATATTTTATTTGTTTTTATTTCATATTGCACACACATATTGTTCACTGATAAAATTCATTTACACATCATTTTTATACAACATCATCTATAAACAATTTCACATATTCATATACACATTTTTCACCACACACTGCCGTTTTCCATACATGTTATGACCAAATACATCCATCATTTGGTTATTTTAACTATAGTAAGATGAGGAAAAAGGAGCGCCGAGTCTTGTCGGTGAATACAAAAGAGTTTTATTAGGAGCAGGCTTCCATGCAAACCAACAGGTAAGCTCCTATCTTACGCGTTTCGTGCATGAGCACATGCGCTTCATCAGAGATATTTTAACTATAGATACAAATTTGCAGAATCGAACTATATTCATTTCTTTACCCTTATTATTTTATATACATTTATGGGATTCATGGATACACTGGTCCCTTTCCATCTTTTGCTTTGATTTTTCCACGGAACTTGACTATTCATAACTTGCAATTTTATTACATTAATATGTTTGGATATTTTTCCAGCAATGATCATAGTCTTTTTATTTTTTTATTTACATTCAATAATATTAATACTGCCATGAATTAGTTCATGGGGGCCCAATTATCAAGCTCCGGATGGAGCTTGACGGCCCGTGTTTCTGGCGAGTCTGCAGGCTCGCGAGAAACAGCAGTTATGAAGCAGTGTTCTAAAGACCGCTGCTCCATAACCCTGTCTGCCTGCTCTGAGGAGGCGGACAGACATCGCCGAAAATCAACCCGATCGAGTACGATCGGGTTGATTGACGCCTCCCTGCTGGCGGCCCATTGGCCGTGAATCTGCAGGGGGCGGTGTTGCACCAGCAGCTCACAAGAGATGCTGGTGCAATGCTGAATACGGAGAGCGTATTGCTCTCCGCATTCAGCTGTCGGATCAGGTTCGCCAGACCTTTGATAAATATCCCCCATGGTCTTCAAGTTTTCACGTCGTTCTTTCAATAATTCTTAGTTATTATCAATTTTTTTTACATTATAATGTTTACGTATCATTTCAGTGAAGACAAGATACATATACATAAATATTTTTTACAAGATATTACTCTTTACAACTATATTACAAAAATACCAATACTGTTACAAATTAGTTCATGTTTTCTATTCATTGGTTCTAATAACTAATTTTTTTTACGTATGGATGCGAGAATTGTACACATACACATTTTGTTATCGTGAATGTAGCTATATGTTTCAGATCGCTCACGATTCTTCAGTTTGAACAAATATCAATGTTGCCTTCAATGTTCTATGTAAGTTTGTTTTCTTTGATTTTCATCACAGATTACTATTTTAGAACAGTTTTTACAATTTAATTTTCTTTTCTTTTAAATTATTCAGTATGACTAGAGAAAACATTATTCATCAGTTTTCACTTGGATTGTAATAGCACCAACTCTGTCTCTTTTACTCTGTGATTTACTTTCTGACCAAAATGTCTGTGATTGGCTAGTTTTGAAACCAAGCCATTTCCGGCCTGCAGACTTTGAGGTGTATTTAAGGACTCCTTATTAATTGTTTTTTATCTGTTTTAATTTTACCTGCCTGATGAAACAACCTTAGAACGGTAGAGAAACGCGTTGCACTATCTTTGCAATTGTATGTTATTTTAATAAAAAAAAAAAATGATTCCACTGAGATTTGACCGTTGGTTCATTTTATAAAAAAATCTCAAAACTAACAGCAGTCCTGCAGTGCTCCTCACAGAGCGGTTTCCAGAGCGGTTCCCGGAATCAATCGATCACAATGTCTGATGTGGTGAGCCTTTCCAGGATAAAAGATCCGTTGAAGACCAGCTGACGGAGTGCCCGAGATCAGTGGGCTAACCGCTGCTAAGTGTTAGCTTGCCTATTTTCACCCTGAACTAGGACGGGTGCCAACATTTCCTGTGAGAGTATTTTTTTCTTTCTTTTCATGGTTGAATCTTTTCGTAATACACTATGAGGCACCCCCTCTTTTCTTCTTCTATTTTCAACAGATAACCTGCAGCACCGGGTTTTTCAGGGGAGCAGCCTCGACTTTATTCTGTGTCCGTTTGGATTGATTCAAATAGTATCATCAAACCCATCACTTTTTGGGACATTTATTTGGGACATATTGTTCTCTCTTGGGACATTTACTCAAGCAATTTGCTTTCATTTTTACAGAGAACACACTCACATACCATATATATATTTTTTCCTAAGTGTGTGTGAACAAATACATACACACATTGATATTATCACATTGCACATCAGTGCAGCTTTTTGATCTGGCATTTTAGTAGCGCCCCCTACAGGACATCATTATCTTATTGCCTGTTCTTTGTTAGAAAAAAAAAACTGCACTGAATAGTACCTTTATGTTGCGGTCTATGTGAACTGTGTGCTTCCATAGACCGCAATGTAAATATATATGTATATGCTTTTATATATATACATATATATATATATATATATATATATATATATGTGTGTGTGTTAGCAGGTGTCAAGGCTTACATTTAGTGTATTGTAGGAAGTGTTACTGCCCATTACTAGAGGATCTCACTATCCCTCTAACCAAACTGTGCTCAAACTCCTCCCACAAGCAGCAGCAGTGTTTACTAAAGAGGGAACTTAGTTCCACCAGGCAAAAAAAGTTCAGGAACTCTGTTCCCATGCGTTCCCGCTGGACTTGACCTCTGTGTGTTAATATGTTTATATATACAAATTAACACATTAATATATATGTATATAGTCATATATATACAGTATATTTTAAAATGCTGCCATCGCTGCACTGCTTACCCCCTTCACTGCACAAGGTTCTGATGCCGTCTCTGATGGCATCAGAATGAGGATCCCTTAGTAGCCTATGGAAGCGTACTCTCGTGATCACAATTCTTCGTAGCAACGCGAACGTGAGCTCACATTCGCATTGCGATTTATTTGTAATACCAGCGCACATTACCGTGTGCTGATATTACAAAGTGGAGTGCTAATATCGCGTGTACGCAAACGATATTTAACGCTCCACTTATAATCTATCCCTAAATTTGTGATAACTTTTGATAGAATCTTTTTAGCAAATTTATTACTATTGCAAAAATGTGCCCATTTATATGAACTAGTCTGCATTACAAATTTGCCTTTTATATCCCTTTAAAGGGGCATGCAAGTTTAAACCTTTATGATTCAGACAGAGGATGCAACTTTAAGAGATTTTTCAGTTCTACTTCTATTATCAAATTTTCTTTGTGGAAAAGCATTCAGTAGGCTCAGGAGCAGCAGTGAGCATCGATTCATTACTGGGAGCAAGCTGCTGATTGGTGGCTGCACATATATGCCTCTTGTCATTGTCTCACCTAATTTTTTCAGCTAGCTCCCAGCATTGCTGCTCTGGAGCTTTCTTTAACTATGTGTTTAACACATTTACAGGTTTAAACACATAGTTTTATGCAAACAACAGTGCAATTCTAAAATGCTCTAACACAGGGCCAGATTGCGAGTGACGTGTTAACAGTTAGGCACAATCGATAAGGGGTTTACTGCGACTGTTTACACACGTTGGGTCACTTGAGCGCAATTGAAGTTCACATGCGTCTGGTTAGCGCAACCTCAGAGCTATGGTTAACTGTTTCGCCAACGAAAAAAGTGTCACAAAACACATCAAAAATACATTAAAAGTACAGTTACACTCTTAACATCTAACATCTAAACTCTTAGCATCTAATGGTGTTAGAAAAAAAAGCAGGCAAAGGGCTTTAACATAGAGATACATACATATACATGTCAATATATGTATATGTATTTATATATATATATATATATATATATATACAGGTAGCCCTCAGTTTACGCCGGGGTTAGGTTCGAGAAGGAATGGTTGTAAATCGAAACCGTTGTAAATTGAAACCCAGTTTATAATGTAAGTCAATGGGAAGTGAGGGAGATAGGTTCCAGGCCCCTCTCAAAATTGTCATAAGTAACACCTAATACATTATTTTTAAAGGTTTGAAATGAAGACTTTAAATGCTAAACAGCATTATAAACCTAATAAAATAATCACACAACACAGAATATATAATTAAACTAAGTTAAATGAACAAAAACATTTGCTAAACAGTATTATAAACCTTATAAAATAATCACAACACAGACTTCACTTGCATTTTTCTGCAAACAGTTCTTTCTATGCATTCCAATCTGGACTGATTTATAGACAGGAAGATCTTGTTCCTTTGAAATCTGCTCGATAGCTCAGGTCTGGTTAAACTAATTAATTTCAGCTTGCTTGGCTTTGCTGCAACACAAGCGGACAGCTCCACCTACTGGCTATTTTAATAAATGCACTGCTTCTCAATGCTTTTCAATAGCAGTCACATGACTGGAAAAAAAGGTTGTTATTCTGAAACAGTGTAAATTGAACCTTTGTAAAACGAGGGCCACCTGTGTATATATATATATATATATATATATATATATATATATATATATATATATATATATATATATATATGTAATTATATATATATATATATATATATATATATGTGTGTGTGTGTGTGTGTACAGATGTATTTGTATGTGTATATATGTCATTGTCTGTCTGTAAACTGAGTATAAATACATCTGTACACATAATGTATATAGACATTTATGTGCATTGGAGCCCTTTGCAGTTAACAAGATGAGAACACGAAAAAGCATATTTATGCAATATTTATATTTGTATTTACTATAACTATTTCACATTACAATACTCTGCACATAGGGGAAAATGTCCTAAGTATTTGTAAAGAGCTATTCCTATTTCTATCTGTATATATGTATATTTATATATAATCGTGTATATATCTATACCTACATAAAATCATGTGTATATATATATATATTATAGGTATATAAATATATATTTGTGAAAATACCATCAGACATATATAGAAATATGTATTTATGAATAAAAAGAACATATTCTGCAATGTAATGAACAGTGGAATGGGAAATATTCAGATTTTAATGTCGGGTTAGCAAACTTTAGAATATGCAATCGTGTTAGCACTCAAGTAGGGTTTTCCTTTCTACTTGTTTTGCTCCATTGACTTCTATGGGGAAATAGATTATTGCGCGCGCGATATCCTAAGTTCGGCTTTTTGTGCGCATCGGGTTAGCGCGCAAGAGTAAACCGTTTACTTTCAACTTGTAATACAAGCGCAACTCGACGTGCACAAAAAGCTTACTTCTAGCGCAGTTAAAGATCGAGCAGAAGTGATAAATAGCGCTCCATTTGTAACCTGGCACTAAATTGGTGCTTGTTTGCATGTTAAAGGCCTTAAAGGGACATCTTTCTGGGGGCAATTGTTATGGCCAGTTTTAAATATGAGGAAATTGTCCCTATCAAGTAGTAACTACCAGTAACTAAGTATATGGCAGAATTAGCTGGATAACCATGGTAAAATGTTAATTTGCTGCTTTTTTATTTACATGAATTTATTATGTTATTTTTAGTAAAATTCCTCTTTTAACATCACTGAAAACTCAATCTGATTTCCTGATGAAGACGTCACAGCAGCTGTTACAGAACAAGGTGATGGTCACTCACATATGGGGCAAACCTGTGCACAGTTCATTGGTTCAAATCTCAGCAGGAGACCACTGAGTATTTTTGGGACAAAGGCATCAAGAGGTCATGAATCTTTTCATGTAGAAGTCTGAGACTCATTGCCATCTCATACACAGACATCACAAAAGATGTGCACTAACTGCAGTCTGGCTAGAACATATAACATCCACTATTGCACAAAGACTGTAGAATAAATATGTATTAGTATAAACATTGCACAAATTATGGTTCTGTATTATTTGCTGCCTCTTGGCCAAGCCAGAAGAATTACTAGTGTAGGATAAATGTAGAGATCCCTCTGGTATATAAATAGACACAAAACCCACATTTTATTGTCACAATTCAGATAGAGCATGCAATTTTAAACATCTTTCTAATTTACTCCTATTATAAATTGTTCTTCATTCTCTTGGTATCTTTATTTGAAAAAGTAGGAACGTAAGCTTAGGAGCCGGCCCATTTTTGGTTCAGTACCTGGGCAGCACTTACTGATTGGTTGCTATAAATTTCAAATGCAATTGTGGCCTAAATTGGGCAAATCCGACTATATATTTTCCTACAGAGCACCACAATTATGGAACGACCTCCCGCACACTTTCAAACCTTCCCCAAGCCTAATATCCTTTAAGAGATCCCTCTCTACAGAATGCACCTGTCATGGTTGATTATATATTTCCTACCTGTTCTATGTTACATTTTGCATATATTATGTATCAATATTGTTTCTGTATTTTATTGTACCCTATTGTATCAATGCAATGTTTTGTGGACCCAGGACATACTTGAAAACGAGAGAAATCTCAATGTATCCTTCCTGGTAAAATATTTTATAAATAAAATAAATAAAATAATATATTATTCTCACTTTTTTTGATTTAGCCAAGGCGCACCGGTGCGCTTAAAAAAGGGTTACATTTGCTGGTTTTAGTCACATTTCCTAGAGTCCGCATTAGCATTATGCCCAGTTACCAATTTATAATTTTTTTGGCGCCTTTGGACAACCCAAAGTTCTCCTACAAATACGCACATTATAGTTCTCCATAGAAACTGTGGGGAACAGCATTAGAAATCATTGTCTTTGAGCTTGTTCACTGATGTAGAACTATCTGATATCAGGTCTATATCTAGATACATATGCCAAATATAGAATACAAAATTGCTCCACAAAGAACAAAAATTCTATTAACAATTTTAATGTGCTATGGTTACAAAGGGTCATTATTATTATAAAGTTAAATTAAAAATATATTGTGGTTACACGCCAAAATTAATGCACAAATTTTCCCCTTGTAAAACACAAATGTAATACTACAGGCAAAAAATACTTACCTAAAAAAACACGGACAGAAGAACATTAACGATGGCACTACTCCTGGTTGTTGCCCTTATAAGTTTCAAATGTTATTCAGCCTACGACGAGGCTATAAATTAGAAAGATAAGTACATAGTCGGGCGGGTGCTGTACACTAAACAGAAGTAATGGACAAAAAATTCAGTACAAGACTGAAAAGGAGTGTACATGTGTAGCACTCAACAACCGTGTACTAGATTACTATTAGAGATACTAGCACAAAGAAAATGTCATGATATAGAAGTCGCGTTCAGAATGTGTAAAACTTAACTTTTATTCATGTTAATTAGCATAAAAACAAAGAAACACAAAAAGACCCTAAATATAAAAACACAGTGACGGGGGTCAGGGTAAATAGGCTGGAAATTCCAATGGAAGGGCTCCACCTAATAAGTCTAAACATCTATCAAAATAAAATAGAGAGAGAATGTAATAACCTCTCCTGGGTAGGCTGTAAATAAATTGAGGTTTCGTAACTCAAGTGTAAAAGATAAGACTCAGGATAGATTGCAACCAGGGGTATAGCCGCGTTAATTGATCCACCTGTAGAATAAGGGCGGTACCTAGGAATAGGTATCTTGGGGGTTAATATGTCCCTCTATCTATATGTCAATGGAACCTCCCTAAATTCTACGATTGCCATTTAGTTGTAATATAGAATATTAAATATACATCATCTATTATATTTACACATTATGTAGTATCAGGCTAATATGCCTGAGCCTGGTGAGTAAATGACATACAACAGTATGGATATGGAATAGTATTTGTATTGTAATTTGGGTAAATTGACTCATAAAAAAATGGGTAATCAGTGTGATTCACTTTTGTGTTTATTGAGCATCCATTTAAAAAAAAATAATAATGAGTACACAGTAAGATAGCTGTATAAGTACAATATTGTAGACCCCTGAGCAGCTTGCAGTTTCCAAATTGGTATTATTTTTAAAACATAAGATATAAATGATCAATTATGAAATATGTGTTGGTTGTCTTATCTCATATTAAGCACCTGGTATGTTACCAGTATATTAATATTCTGCTTTCAGTCTCGTGCTGAATTTTTTGTCTAAAAAAACACGGGTTTGAAATGATAAATCAGGAGAACATTTCTTTTTTCACTCGGAGAAATTAATCACAATTCACCCAACTCGCCCTTCCAAACTGCGCGAAATTAATACGTGCAATTTTTAAAATAAATGTATGCGCACCTGTGAGCTGCAGAGAACTCGGAGGAGAATATAAAGGAGAATTCTCCTCGCCCTTGATAAATCTAGCCCAAAGGAACATGAAATCCAAAGTTTTCTTACATAATTCAGATCATTAAAAAAAAAGTCTCCAATTTACTTCTTTAAGAAAATTTACTTTGTTCTTTTGGTATCCTTTGTTGAACAGTAGGTAAACTCATGAGTGTCGTGCATGTGTCTAGAGAACTATATGGCAGCATATTAGCAAGAATACATTTAACAATTTTATACATTTGTGAGGGCTCTAGATGGCAGCAGTGTTTTCTGTTATGTAGTGCTCCAGACAAGTTCGTGCAACCTACCTAAGTATGCTATTCAACAAAGGATACCATGAGAACAAAGCTAATTTGATAATATAAGTAAATTAAAAACTTTTTTAAAATTGTATGCTCTGTCTGAATAAAAAAATAAACATTTTGGGTTTAATATCCTTTTAATTGTGCAGAGTAAAACAACTTTTGCATTATATTTTCATTATTTATTTTGCTCCCAGTTAGGCACATTGTAGACAAATGCAATCGGAAATACAAGCAAAAAGTATACACAATGTGAATAAATATACAATATTGATGAATAAACAGATGTGTTCAAAAACTAAGAACTAATACTCTCCTTTTAGGGTAGACCGCAGCCTTCTTACAGTCTCTCCTCTAGGACTGTGTGAATAGAACGTTGTAGAAAGATAGATGGCGCTGGTCTGTAAAATGATTTTTTCTCTGATAATGAAGAGAAAAAAGGGCTTGAGGTGTATATAGCTACTAGATAAATATGGGTGCAGTATACTCACTCCATATGCTGCAGCAGTTCAGCTCCAAGAACGTATGTCTCCAAAGAAGGATGTGTGGTGTTCCTGTGAAGCCTGTTATTTGGCTGTAAATAGATGGAGACTCCAATGACAAATAATCCAGTGTGCATAGAATAAACAAAGTAGTAACTTACTCCTTAAAAACAGGAAATCCGGCTTGATACAGCGAAGAAAGAAGTCAGCAGTCTTTCAACTTTCATAAAAATATGTTTTTTAATAGCTCAACGCGCTTCAACGTTTAAACGTCTTTATCAAGAGCAAAATTTAAAAACAAAAATAAAAAGTGGTAAAGACAAATGACTGAGTATGTCTGCTGTATCTGACAAGCCGGTTTATATACAGGTGCACTGATTATCCAATTTCCTGTTCCAAGCAGGAAGTTGGATTTACATAGGCCTAGATTTAGAGTTTGGCGTTAGCCGTGAAAACCAGCGTTAGAGGCTCCTAACGCTGGTTTTAGGCTACCGCCGGTATTTGGAGTCACTCAAAATAGGGTCTAACGCTCACTTTCCAGCCGCGACTTTTCCATACCGCAGATCCCCTTACGTAAATTGCGTATCCTATCTTTTCAATGGGATTTTTCTAACTCCGGTATTTAGAGTCGTTTCTGAAGTGAGCGTTAGACATCTAACGACAAAACTCCAGCCGCAGGAAAAAAGTCAGTAGTTAAGAGCTTTCTGGGCTAACGCCGGTTTCTAAAGCTCTTAACTACTGTACTCTAAAGTACACTAACACCCATAAACTACCTATGTACCCCTAAACCGAGGTCCCCCCACATCGCCGACACTCAAAAAATGTTTTTTAACCCCTAATCTGCCGACCGCCACCTACGTTATCCTTATGTACCCCTAATCTGCTGCCCCTAACACCGCCGACCCCTGTATTATATTTATTAACCCCTAATCTGCCCCCCTCAACGTCGCCTCCACCTGCCTACACTTATTAACCCCTAATCTGCCGACCGCAAAGCGCCGCCACCTACGTTATCCTTATGTACCCCTAATCTGCTGCCCCTAACACCGCCGACCCCTATATTATATTTATTAACCCCTAATCTGCCCCCCACAACGTCGCCTCCACCTGCCTACACTTATTAACCCCTAATCTGCCGACCGGACCTGAGCGCTACTATAATAAAGTTATTAACCCCTAATCCGCCTCACTAACCCTATCATAAATAGTATTAACCCCTAATCTGCCTTCCCTAACATCGCCGACACCTAACTTCAATTATTAACCCCTAATCTGCCGACCGAATCTCGCCGCTATTCTAATAAATGTATTAACCCCTAAAGCTAAGTCTAACCCTAATACTAACACCCCCCTAAGTTAAATATAATTTAAATCTAACGAAATTAATTAACTCTTATTAAATAAATTATTCCAATTTAAAGCTAAATACTTACCTGTAAAATAAATCCTAATATAGCTACAATATAAATTATAATTATATTATAGCTATTTTAGGATTTATATTTATTTTACAGGTAACTTTGTATTTATTTTAACCAGGTACAATAGCTATTAAATAGTTAAGAACTATTTAATAGCTAAAATAGTTAAAATAATTACAAATTTACCTGTAAAAGAAATCCTAACCTAAGTTACAAATAAACCTAACACTAGACTATCAATAAATTAATTAAATAAACTACCTACAATTACCTACAATTAACCTAACACTACACTATCAATAAATTAATTAAATACAATTGCTACAAAGAAATACAATTAAATAAACTAGCTAAAGTACAAAAAATAAAAAATTATTTACAAACATAAGAAAAATATTACAACAATTTTAAACTAATTACACCTACTCTAAGCCCCCTAATAAAATAACAAAGCCCCCCAAAATAAAAAAATGCCCTACCCTATTCTAAATTACTAAAGTTCAAAGCTCTTTTACCTTACCAGACCTGAACAGGGCCCTTTGCGGGGCATGCCCCAAGAAATTCAGCTCTTTTGCCTGTAAAAAAAAACATACAATACCCCCCCAACATTACAACCCACCACCCACATACCCCTAATCTAACCCAAACCCCCCTTAAATAAACCTAACACTAAGCCCCTGAAGATCATCCTACCTTGTCTTCACCATACCAGGTTCACCGATCGGTCCAGAAGAGCTCCTCCGATGTCCTGATCCAAGCCCAAGCGGGGGGCTGAAGAGGTCCATGATCCAGCTGAAGTCTTCATCCAAGCAGGCCAGAAGAGGTCTTCCATCCGATTGAAGTCTTCATCCAAGCGGCATCCATCCGGAGCGAAGCGGCAGCATCCTGAAGACCTCCACCGCGGAACATCCATCCTGGCCGACGACTGAACGACGAATGACGGTTCCTTTAAATGACGTCATCCAAGATGGCGTCCCTCGAATTCCGATTGGCTGATAGGATTCTATCAGCCAATCGGAATTAAGGTAGGAATATTCTGATTGGCTGATGGAATCAGCCAATCAGAATCAAGTTCAATCCGATTGGCTGATCCGATCAGCCAATCAGATTGAGCTTGCATTCTATTGGCTGTTCCGATCAGCCAATAGAATGCAAGCTCAATCTGATTGGCTGATTGGATCAGCCAATCGGATTGAACTTGATTCTGATTGGCTGATTCCATCAGCCAATCAGAATATTCCTACCTTAATTCCGATTGGCTGATAGAATCCTATCAGCCAATCGGAATTCGAGGGACGCCATCTTGGATGACGTCATTTAAAGGAACCGTCATTCGTCGTTCAGTCGTCGGCCAGGATGGATGTTCCGCGGTGGAGGTCTTCAGGATGCTGCCGCTTCGCTCCGGATGGATGCCGCTTGGATGAAGACTTCAATCGGATGGAAGACCTCTTCTGGCCCGCTTGGATGAAAACTTCAGCCGGATCATGGACCTCTTCAGCCCCCTGCTTGGGCTTGGATCAGGACATCGGAGGAGCTCTTCTGGACCGATCGGTGAACCTGGTATGGTGAAGACAAGGTAGGATGATCTTCAGGGGCTTAGTGTTAGGTTTATTTAAGGGGGGTTTGGGTTAGATTAGGGGTATGTGGGTGGTGGGTTGTAATGTTGGGGGGCTTGGGTATTGTATGTTTTTTTTTACAGGCAAAAGAGCTGAATTTCTTGGGGCATGCCCCGCAAAGGGCCCTGTTCAGGGCTGGTAAGGTAAAAGAGCTTTGAACTTTAGTAATTTAGAATAGGGTAGGGCATTTTTTTATTTTGGGGGGCTTTATTATTTTATTAGGGGGCTTAGAGTAGGTGTAATTAGTTTAAAATTGTTGTAATATTTTTCTTATGTTTGTAAATATTTTTTTATTTTTTGTAACTTAGTTCTTTTTTATTTTTTGTACTTTAGCTAGTTTATTTATTTGTATTTCTTTGTAGCAATTGTATTTAATTAATTTATTGATAGTGTAGTGTTAGGTTAATTGTAGGTAATTGTAGGTAGTTTATTTAATTAATTTATTGATAGTCTAGTGTTAGGTTTATTTGTAACTTAGGTTAGGATTTCTTTTACAGGTACATTTGTAATTATTTTAACTATTTTAGCTATTAAATAGTTCTTAACTATTTAATAGCTATTGTACCTGGTTAAAATAAATACAAAGTTACCTGTAAAATAAATATAAATCCTAAAATAGCTATAATATAATTATAATTTATATTGTAGCTATATTAGGATTTATTTTACAGGTAAGTATTTAGCTTTAAATTGGAATAATTTATTTAATAAGAGTTAATTAATTTCGTTAGATTTAAATTATATTTAACTTAGGGGGGTGTTAGTATTAGGGTTAGACTTAGCTTTAGGGGTTAATACATTTATTAGAATAGCGGCGAGATTCGGTCGGCAGATTAGGGGTTAATAATTGAAGTTAGGTGTCGGCGATGTTAGGGAGGGCAGATTAGGGGTTAATACTATTTATGATAGGGTTAGTGAGGCGGATTAGGGGTTAATAACTTTATTATAGTAGCGCTCAGGTCCGGTCGGCAGATTAGGGGTTAATAAGTGTAGGCAGGTGGAGGCGACGTTGTGGGGGGCAGATTAGGGGTTAATAAATATAATATAGGGGTCGGCGGTGTTAGGGGCAGCAGATTAGGGGTACATAGGGATAATGTAAGTAGCGGCGGTTTACGGAGCGGAAGATTAGGGGTTAATAATAATATGCAGGGGTCAGCAATAGCGGGGGCGGCAGATTAGGGGTTAATAAGTGTAAGGTTAGGGGTGTTTAGACTCGGGGTACATGTTAGAGTGTTAAGTGCAGACGTAGGAAGGGTTACCGCATAGCAAACAATGGGGCTGCGTTAGGAGATAAACGCAGCTTTTTTACAGGTGTTTGGTTTTTTTTCAGCTCAAACAGCCCCATTGTTTCCTATGGGGGAATCGTGCACGAGCACGTTTTTGAGGCTGGCCGCGTCCGTAAGCAACTCTGGTATCGAGAGTTGAAGCTGCGTTAAAAATGCTCTACGCTCCTTTTTTGGAGCCTAACGCAGCCTTTATGTGGACTCTCGATACCAGAGTTATTTTTATGGTGCGGCCAGAAAAAAGCCGGCGTTAGTTTTTCGGGTCGTTACCGACAAAACTCCAAATCTAGGCCATAGTATTTTTTAAATAAAATGAAATAAAAACAATAATATATTGATAATGAACTAGCTTTCAAATCAAAACAATTTAAAATCTCAATGTCGCTTTTGGGATAAATTTGATGATTTTATATTTCTAGTTCATCATCAATACGAAATTTAGCCAATCAAATTACAGTTTTGTTCCGCCAACCAATCAAAGAATATATGTCTAATGAGTTCTCAAACAAGTAGTTCTTAGCATGAAGTTCTAAATCAGGTCCGGTTGTAATATCATGTGATTAATGCGTCCAATCGTGATGTAGCCTTGCAAAACAGAGATGGTGACGTTTATGTGTTGTAATAGTACTCCTCGGTTGGTCCGGATCTGTGGTCATGTGATATTGTTATCCAATCTATTTGCGGCTGTATGACGTCTGTATGTTGTGAATAGAGTGGTTTCTGATTGGTCCGTTTTCGTATGGAAATGTCTTTAACATAAAAAGTCCCAAAAAAGTCTATATTCTGTAAATAAATGAATAAAAATGAACAGTATACGCTCTTAATTGTATATGACCAAAATAGAAATAAAAAACACAAAAACAAAAGCGTAAACGTTACTTATGTGTGAATTCAAAATTATATCCTTTTTGATACAAGCATTTAGAATAGGAAGAATCTCATACATATAGATGTTTTAAAACCTCTAATTGTGTTTTATGTGAAACAATGTTGTTAAAAACTATAAGTGCAAAAATTGGCTTTATTCGATTTTAAATAAAATTCATATGTTAAGTATGTGAATCATCTTAAAGATGGTGTAAGTAAAAGGAAGAAAAAGGAAAAAACAATCTCTTTCTTTTGTCTTATTAAAAGTGTCAACTATTATCTATGTGTCTATTAAGTGAGATTATTAAGACTTATACAAAGGTCCCTTTCAAACTATTAGTATAATGTGAAAATGATTAGTGCATCTAAATATGCAATAAATTGAATGTTACGTGAGCTAAATAAAGAAGAAAGTGTATTTTGTGTGAAAAAAAGAGAGTATTGGATAAATTTGAAAAGGTAAATTAAAATAAACTGCAAAATAAAGAAGTAAAATTTTGGTAAGTAATAAAAAATATATAAAATATTAATAATTATAAAGATATATGAAAAATGAAGAATAGGAAACAGAGGATCAATAAAATGAATATAAAAAAGTAATGAGAAATAGAAAGTAAATGAAGAGAAAATGCATGTGTTATATAAATGCTGCTACCTTAATATCCTTATTTAAACCCCAATTATTGTATGTCTTCATCGTGTGAATCCACCATAATTCTCGTTTGTCCATTTGTGCTTCAATTGTACCCCCTCTCCAATGTGTAGATACTTTTTCAATCCCTAACCAAAGAAAGTTCTCTTTTTTTAAATCTTTACAGGAATTGCAATGGATGGGTACCCCATGATTTTCATGTTTTTTTTCTATTTTATTAAGATGTTCTAAAATTCGGGTTTTTAAAAATCTGGTAGTTTGTCCCAAATATTGGATTTTACAATTACACTGTAAAAGATAGATCACATTGGTAGTTTTACAGGTTATAAAATGTTTGATTGTAAATGTTTTCCCTGTTACAGTGGAGGTGAAGGTTTTATTTACTCGCTTAGTATAGTTGCAAACCTTACAGTGGCCGCAACTATAAAAGCCTTGGAGGTTCGCGATAGTTAGGGGGGCTTCTGGGTTCATTCCTTTTATTAATGAGGGAGCTAGTTTCTGTTTTAAATTGTGGCCTTTCCTAAAAGTGATTTGTGGTCTAGATGGTAAGATCTCATTTAAGATATCATCACTTTTCAGGACATGCCAATGCTTATTTATGATGTTCTTGACTTGATGATGGCCTGAATTGTAAGTGGTTATAAAGCGGGGAAAAGTATTATCCTGTGTGGACTTGTGTGCTTGGCCTTTTAGTGTCAATTCTCGACTAAGATTTTTAATATGTTGTCTATCCCTTTCTAGTTGTTCACACTTATAGCCTTTTTGTAAAAATCTAGTTTTAAGCATGGTAGATTGTGTTTCATAGTCTTCCAAAGTATTGCAATTACGCCTGATGCGTTGGAATTGACCTTTTGGGATAGCTCGAAGCCATGTGGGGTGATGTTGGCTGTCATGTCTAATAAATGTGTTGGTGTCACATTTTTTGAAAAAGTTTTTGGTGTAAATATCTCCTTCTTTCACTGAAATAGATAAATCTAAAAAAGTAGCTTCTGTTTTGTGTATGTCTGGAGTAAGAATGATATTCATATCGTTATTATTAAGATGAGTAATGAACATTTGTAGTGACTGTAGATCCCCCTTCCAGATACATAGCACATCGTCTATGTATCTCCGCCAGGACACCAGGCTCGCCCCAGGTATCACACTGGACCAAACATATAGATGTTCATAGTGATCCATGTAGATGTTAGCATAACTTGGGGCGAACCTGGTGCCCATGGCGGTACCACAGGTTTGTAGAAAATATTTGTGATCGAACCAGAAGAAGTTATGGCTTAGCATAAAATCAATGGCTGTTATAATGAATTCTAGCAGGGAGGATGTTAAATTGGGATCCTGTGTTAGTTTCCATTTTATTGCTGTTAACCCTTTTTTGTGATCAATTATCGAATACAGGGAGGTGACATCTAAAGTTACCCAGTAATAATCTGGTTCCCATTTAATTTGATTTATTAAATTTAAAACATGTGCAGTATCCTTCAAATATGATTTGGAATTTTGTGCATATGGCTGTAATAAATGATCAATAAAAGATGATAAATTAGCTGTTAAGGAATCAATACCACTGATGATGGGGAGTCCTGGGGGATAGATGGGGTTTTTATGTAATTTTGGCAAGAAATAAAAAATGGGGGTTTTGGAATCACTTTTATACAAAAAATCGAATTCTTGTTCAGATATAACTTTTTTGTCTAGAGCTTGAGTTAGAACTTCGTGTATTTCTTTACAAAATTCTCTTTTAGGTGATTTTTCCAAAACCTTGTAAGTGATATTGTCTGTTAGTATATTATATGCTTCCTGTAAATTTTATAATCTATCCAAATCAGAAGCAGAAATTTTAAAACAACTTAACAAAAGAGAGGACATTGTGATCAAGGAAGCCGATAAGGGCGGAGGGGTGGTCATAATGGATAGGGAATTTTATTTACAGGAAGCATATAAAATACTAACAGACAATATCACTTACAAGGTTTTGGAAAAATCATCTAAAAGAGAATTTTGTGAAGAAATACACAAAGTTCTAACTCAAGCTCTAGACAAAAAAGTTATATCTGAACAAGAATTCGATTTTTTGTATGAAAGTGATTCCAAAACCCCCATTTTTTATTTCTTGCCAAAATTACATAAAAACCCCATCCATCCCCCAGGACGCCCCATCATCAGCGGTATTGATTCCTTAACAGCTAATTTATCATCTTTTATTGATCATTTATTACAGCCATATGCACAAAATTACAAATCATATTTGAAGGATACTGCACATGTTTTAAATTTAATAAATCAAATTAAATGGGAACCAGATTATTACTGGGTAACTTTAGATGTCACCTCCCTGTATTCGATAATTGATCACAAAAAAGGGTTAACAGCAATAAAATGGAAACTAACACAGGATCCCAATTTAACATCCTCCCTGCTAGAATTCATTATAACAGCCATTGATTTTATGTTAAGCCATAACTTCTTCTGGTTCGATCACAAATATTTTCTACAAACCTGTGGTACCGCCATGGGCACCAGGTTCGCCCCAAGTTATGCTAACATCTACATGGATCACTATGAACATCTATATGTTTGGTCCAGTGTGATACCTGGGGCGAGCCTGGTGTCCTGACGGAGATACATAGACGATGTGCTATGTATCTGGAAGGGGGATCTACAGTCACTACAAATGTTCATTACTCATCTTAATAATAACGATATGAATATCATTCTTACTCCAGACATACACAAAACAGAAGCTACTTTTTTAGATTTATCTATTTCAGTGAAAGAAGGAGATAAAAAAAAAGGTCAATTCCAACGCATCAAGCGTAATTGCAATACTTTGGAAGACTATGAAACACAATCTACCATGCTTAAAACTAGATTTTTACAAAAAGGCTATAAGTGTGAACAACTAGAAAGGGATAGACAACATATTAAAAATCTTAGTCGAGAATTGACACTAAAAGGCCAAGCACACAAGTCCACACAGGATAATACTTTTCCCCGCTTTATAACCACTTACAATTCAGGCCATCATCAAGTCAAGAACATCATAAATAAGCATTGGCATGTCCTGAAAAGTGATGATATCTTAAATGAGATCTTACCATCTAGACCACAAATCACTTTTAGGAAAGGCCACAATTTAAAACAGAAAGTAGCTCCCTCATTAATAAAAGGAATGAACCCAGAAGCCCCCCTAACTATCGCAAACCTCCAAGGCTTTTATAGTTGCGGCCACTGTAAGGGTTGCAACTATACTAAGCGAGTAAATAAAACCTTCACCTCCACTGTAACAGGGAAATCATTTCCAATCAAACATTTTATAACCTGTAAAACTACCAATGTGATCTATCTTTTACAGTGTAATTGTAAAATCCAATATTTGGGACAAACTACCAGATTTTTAAAAACCCGAATTTTAGAACATCTTAATAAAATAGAAAAAAAACATGAAAATCATGGGGTACCCATCCATTGCAATTCCTGTAAAGATTTAAAAAAAGAGAACTTTCTTTGGTTAGGGATTGAAAAAGTATCTACACATTGGAGAGGGGGTACAATTGAAGCACAAATGGACAAACGAGAATTATGGTGGATTCACACGATGAAGACATACAATAATTGGGGTTTAAATAAGGATATTAAGATAGCAGCATTTATATAACACATGCATTTTCTCTTCATTTACTTTCTATTTCTCATTATTTTTTTATATTCATTTTATTGATCCTCTGTTTCCTATTCTTCATTTTTCATATATCTTTATAATTATTAATATTTTATATATTTTTTATTACTTACCAAAATTTTACTTCTTTATTTTGCAGTTTATTTTAATTTACCTTTTCAAATTTATCCAATACTCTCTTTTTTTCACACAAAATACACTTTCTTCTTTATTTAGCTCACGTAACATTCAATTTATTGCATATTTAGATGCACTAATCATTTCCACATTATACTAATAGTTTGAAAGGGACCTTTGTATAAGTCTTAATAATCTCACTTAATAGACACATAGATAATAGTTGACACTTATAATAAGACAAAAGAAAGAGATTGTTTTTTCCTTTTTCTTCCTTTTACTTACACCATCTTTAAGATGATTCACATACTTAACATATGAATTTTATTTAAAATCGAATAAAGCCAATTTTTGCACTTATAGTTTTTAACAACATTGTTTCACATAAAACACAATTAGAGGTTTTAAAACATCTATATGTATGAGATTCTTCCTATTCTAAATGCTTGTATCAAAAAGGATATAATTTTGAATTCACACATAAGTAACGTTTACACTTTTGTTTTTGTGTTTTTTATTTCTATTTTGGTCATATACAATTAAGAGCGTATACTGTTCATTTTTATTCATTTTTTTACAGAATATAGACTTTTTTGGGACATTTTATGTTAAAGACATTTCCATACGAAAACGGACCAATCAGAAACCACTCTATTCCCAACATACAGACGTCATACAGCCGCAAATAGATTGGATAACAATATCACATGACCACAGATCCGCACCGAGGAGTACTATTACAACACATAGACGACACCATCTCTGTTTTGCAAGGCTACATCACGATTGGATGCATTAATCACATGATATTACAACCGGACCTGATTTAGAACTTCATGCTAAGAACTACTTGTTTGAGAACTCATTAGACATATTTTCTTTGATTGGTTGGCGCAACAAAACTGGAATTTGATTGGCTAAATTTCGTATTGATGATGAACTAGAAATATAAAATCGTCAAATTTATCCCAAAAGCGACATTGAGATTTTAAATTGTTTTGATTTGAAAGCTAGTTCATTATCAATATATTATTGTTTTTATTTCATTTTATTTAAAAAATACTATGTAAATCCAACTTCCTGCTTGGAACAGGAAATTGGATAATCAGTGCACCTGTATATAAACCGGCTTGTCAGATACAGCAGACATACTCAGTCATTTGTCTTTACCACTTTTTATTTTTGTTTTTAAATTTTGCTCTTGATAAAGACGTTTAAACGTTGAAACGCGTTGAGCTATTAAAAAACATATTTTTACGAAAGTTGAAAGACTGCTGACTTCTTTCTTCGCTGTATCAAGCCGGATTTCCTGTTTTTAAGGAGTAAGTTACTACTTTGTTTATTCTATGCACACTGGATTATTTGTCATTGGAGTCTCCATCTATTTACAGCCAAATAACAGGCTTCACAGGAACACCACACATCCTTCTTTGGAGACATACGTTCTTGGAGCTGAACTGCTGCAGCATATGGAGTGAGTATACTGCACCCATATTTATCTAGTAGCTATATACACCTCAAGCCCTTTTTTCTCTTCATTATCAGAGAAAAAATCATTTTACAGACCAGCGCCATCTATCTTTCTACAACATTGTAGACAAACCTGACCCTGCAACATGACTGTAACTAGCCTCAGCAGAGGTGCTTAGATAAGAAACTCCACATCAATGGAACATATGTCTGCTCCAGTAACAAGCAAAAGCAACTGCAGCAAACAATGTGTTAAAGAGACAGTAAACCCAAAAATGTTCTTTCATTATACAGATAGAGAATACAATTTAAAAAAAGTTTCCAATTTACTTCTATTATCAAATTTACTTTGTTCTCATGTTATTCTTTGTTGAAGGGATACCTAGGTAGGTAGCATGCACATGCCTGAAGTACTACATGACAGGAAATAGTGCTGCCATCTAGTGCTCCTGCTATTTCATAACATTGTTGCAAAACTGCTGTCATATAGTGCTGCAGACACGTGCACACTCATGAGCCTAGATGCCAGCTTTTCAACAAAGGATAAAAAGAAAAACAAATACAATTTTAAACAGAAGTAAATTGGAAAATTGTTTAAAATTGTATGTTCTATCTAAATCATGAAAGAAAACATTTAGGTTTTATGTCCCTTTAATGCAAAAAAAATCCCACAATAAAACACTGCTTTGCACAAAATCGGCATGTAAAATAAATACTTAAAATGCATTTAAATTGTTTTGCTGCACAGGGAAATACCCTTTAAAAGCATCTCCCCTGATTATGAATAATTCCACTACCATAGTGGTCAAACAATCATTATGTAGAATGCAGCAGGTAAAATGTGAAGTCTGAGTTAAAGGGATGAGATAGCAAAGAAACAAAGAGCTAGATTACAAGTTTTGAGCGCTATAGGGATTTTAACAACCGCCACAAAAGCGGCGTTATTTCACCTCCCTCTAGCGCTGGTGTTACAGGTTTTGAAAAAGCAGGCTTACGCGGGCGAAATGGTTGATTTGAGCTCCATACCGTACCGAAAACAAGCGCTGCTTTGACGTGCTAGTGCACGATTTCCCTATAGACATCACCTAACACCTGCGATCGTGGAATGAAAAGCTCCGTAACACAGCCCCATTAATATCTATGTGGAAATAAAAAGTTATGTTTAGACCTAACACCCTAACATAAACCTCACGTATAAACACCCCTAATCTGCCGCCCCCAACATCGCCGCCACCTACATACAGTTATTAACCCCTAATCTGCCACCCCCGTTATCACCGCCACCTACATACAGTTATTAACCCCTAATCTGCCGCCCCCAATATCGCTGCCATCTACATACAGTTATTACTACCATCGCCGCCACCTACATAAAACTATTAACCCCTAATCTGCCGCTCCCAATGTCGCCACCACTATACTAAAGTTATTAACCCCTAAACCTCTGGCCTCCCACATCACTACCACTAAATAAATCCATTAACCCCTAAACCTAACCCTAACGTAACCCTAAGCCTAACACCCCCTAACTTTAACATAATTAAAATACAGCTAAACTAAAGTTACAATTATTAACTAAATAATAACTACTTTAAAATAAATACAAAGTTACCTGTGAAATAAAACCTAACCTGCCTTACACTAAAACCTAACATTACAAAAGAAAATAAACACTAAAATTACTAAAAATAAAAATAGGAGAGCTAAATCCTAGAAACAAAAGATATCAATCCTGAGATTGATGAAGTGTACACCCCTATTTGGTAATGGCAAAAATCGGAGCAGGTATAGAGGTCTGAATTGGGAGGAGTATGTGGCGATATATTAAAATATAACTTTTATTAGACAATTAAAAATAAAAAGCAACAACACACACATTGAACATATATATTTTATTAAAATCACAGGATAGGGTCTGAGTAAGTTCTCTCCGTGGATCACGGGAGATAGAGGTGGTTGTGATAAATGTTTAAGAGAGCCTGAATGTCAGTTGGACATCAGGGTATTCTCCTTCAATATATATTATTTCGATATAGGTAGCACTGACTCAGTATCAGTAGATATGCTATTGGACTTGGATGTACTGTGTGTAATTTGTAACTTGCGGTGGAATTTAATTTTTATATTTATAAATTGGATAAAGGTAATGCAACTTTCTCTTAGAAATCAGTCTGACACTGATAAGAGGATTGAAATCCTATTGTCATCATATGGCTATATTTTGATGTTAGGTGTAACAACTCTGACTTTTTCGGACCTAACTTCTGTTGCAATGATTTTACTTTAGTTTTCGAATTTATTGAATTAATATCCCCCTATGTTTGTTTCATTTACACACTTATCACTGTCTTGCATATTTTTTGGTAACGTACTGCTGCAAAATAGCTGCTGCTCGTAAGGCTGGCTTAGTATTGCTTATGCTGATAATTTTCTATTTGAACGTATTATCGTATTCAATGCTAGATATTTTTAAAGGCTATATGCTGCTCTTAAATAGACCATTTGCAATATTAGATATATGCTAAAGCTCAATGATTCTTAACCGCCAGTTTGTGGTCAGCTTGGTCTTGCTTCAGCTAATGGTTGTCTGGTTTAAACGTATTTACCGTATTTTATACTGAGTTTTTTCAAAGGCTGTGTGCTGATTTTAGATAAACGTTTACACACTTGTCACTATCTTATGTATTTTTATGTTAGAGTACTGCTACAAAATAGCTGCTGCTCGTAAGGCTGGCTTAGTATTGCTTATGCTGATAATTTTCTGTTTGAACGTATTATCATGTTCATTACTAGATATTTTTAAAGGCTGTATACTGGTCTTAAATAGACCATTTGCAATATTAGATATATGCTAAAGCTCAATATTTCTTAACCTCTAGTTTGTAATCAGCTTAGTCAGTCCAGTCTTACTTCCGCTGACGGTTGTATGGTTTAAACGTATTTACCGTATTTTGTACTTGGTATTTTCAAAGGCTGTGTGCTGATTTTAAATAGACAGTTTGCGGTTTTAGGTATATGCTAGTTGCAGTTCCGTATTTCTTACCCGCCTGTCTATGATCAACACTGAGCCCTTGCTGAGAGTGCTAGAACAATTAGAAATAACGTTACTGAATTAACCCCATTTCGAGGTTAATGTACTAAATATTGTGCACAACCACAATTGTAACAACTATAAAGACTACCATTTCCTGCTAATTAAAAAATGCTAACATGCATTAAACAAACGGTTCCCTAACATGTTTCGCCACTAACGTGGCTTTTTCAAAGGGTACAGGCGCGGCCATCAGGGTGTCTTTTTATTGGCTCGCAATACTCCTCCTATTGGGTCTTGGTCTGCAAATTAAATGAGACCTTTCAATGAACCAATCATAGGATAGGAGACAGATTGTATGTGTCAAGAGATGAATGTGATTGGATATTACTGTTCTTTCATTCGTTTACTGTTTATGGATTTTTTAATGGAATCATTATAGTGAAAAGGATCAAGTATATCTTTTTTTGTTTTTTGAGTCTTGTATGTTTATACAAAGTGACAGAACGAGAAAAAAGGGGGGGGGGGGAGAACATAATAAAAGGCTGGGTATCAAAGTATGTCTTTACTCATTCTTAAACTTATTCATGTTAGCATATGTTTTTTATGATTATTTATTTTAATTATTGTTTAAAGTTTGCTGCAAGATCAGTTCGATTTATGAATGAGGGATATCAGCTATTTTGTTTTTATCTTAATAGCAAGACATGAATATAAACAATTTGTTACATTGTGGTCTAATGTGATTTTGAGATACAGTATCAAGGAGGAATATCCATATCTGGTTGGTAATCTGGATAGTATAAATTAGACCAGTGTTTTTCAACCAGTGTGCCGTGAGAGATCCTCAGGTGTGCCACGGCAGACTGACAACAGTGTGAAATATTTTTAAACTTTGCTTGTTTTTTACTCCCAGTGCAGGGGTAGTTTGTAGGAGGCATGGCATAACAGCACAATACATACAGTATGTGTGTGTTTGTGTGTATGTGTATATATATATATGCTGTATTAGGCTACAGTGTGTGATTTTTTTAAAATTTTGGGATGGTGGTGTGCCACAGGATTTTTTAATGTAAAAAAGTGTGCCACGGCAAAACAAAGGTTAAAAATCACTGAATTAGACCATTAATTCTACATAAACAGCTTGAGAGAATTTGCAGAAGTTTTGTAACTTGCTTATATTAATTTAGAGTTTGACATGTTATTTTATATTGCTACAAGGACCATGTAGAGATTTTTTCGGTTGTCAATATTAAATATTACTGTATATTTAGATCTTTAATATTGATGATACCCTCTAATGATTCTCTTATATAGTGATATTGTGAAGGAAGTGTGTTGGACACGTGAGAGTCATATTGTTGACTCCTTTCGAATCAAAAAAGTTTTTTTGTGTTTCTATCAAGAGGTGATTCTAAAATAATTCTAAAACCTGTGTACATATAAGATTAAAGGGTCGAAGTAATATGCCCTGTTTCTTTAAAGTCTCTTGACGTAATACTCGGTGGCATTAAATGTGGACAAAGAATTTAATAGAAGAAATAATAATTGTATTCTTGAAGGGATACTTGTGTAAAGGAACTCAATTAATGTGAATAATAAATGATTCATTTTGGGCATGTGTGAATGGGAGTGTACAATACAAGTGAAAAATAGAGCAACCAGTGAAAAGTGAAAGGTGAATTTACAGTGTTGTTGGTGATGGTGGGTGAGTTTATTATCAGTGCAAATATTGTAATATCAATATGTTGCTGTTTATTATTGTAAAGGTTTCCCAATGTTGTTAATTTCTGGTTTCTTCATTATTTTGCTGAGCTATTGTAAACTGATTTATATCTATAAATAAGAAAAATAATTATTGTGTTCATTTAACCCATTCGGTTGTATGGAATTGAGTAAATAAATCCATCTGCTTTCATGTTGAAGTAAGATTGTTTCTTTGTCTCCACCTCTAATTCCAAGATTCACTTTGTATATGCCAAAGCATTTTAGCCCTTCAGCTTTTCCTTGATGGAATTTGTAGAAGTGTTGTGCTACTGATGAAATGGCTTTCTTGTTTTTTATATCTTTGGCTGCATTTCTGATATTCCGCACATGTTCTTGTAGTCTTGTTCGTAATTTACGTGTCGTCATCCCTACATAAGTTTTGGGACATTTGCATTGTAAGACATAGATTACCCCAGTGGTATTGCAATTTATGAAAGATTTAATCAGATATTTTTTATCAAATCTGTCCGTGATTGATGTAGTTTTTTTCAGGAATTTACAGCTGATGCAATTCCCGCAAGGGTATGAGCCATTTTGTATGCCACTTCTAGTTTTACTTTTGTTTCGAGTATAGTGGCTAGGGCTTACTAAGTCTTTCAGATTTTTAGTGCGTCTGTAGCTGATGTCTGCTTTGGGGCCTATAAATTGAGCCAGAGTGTTGTCTGCCTGAAGGATATGCCAATGCTTGTTTATTATTTTAATTATATCCTTACTCTGTGTATTGTAAGTCAACACTAATCTCGTTTTACTGTCGTTGGTGCAAATCTTTGGTTTCAATAGGTTCTGGCGTTCTGTTTTTCTTGCTCTGTCTTTGGCTTTCTTGATTAGGGATTTGCTGTAACCCCTCTGGCTAAGGCGGTCTGTAGTTTCTTGTTCTCTAATTTTGTATAGATCAGGTTCTGAACAGTTTCTTTTTACTCGTAGGAATTCCCCTGTTGGTAGGGATTTGATTGTACATGGTGCATGTGCACTTGTATTATACAGAATAGTATTAGTAGCTGTTTTCTTTCTGTATAAATCAGTTCCCAACATATCATTGCTTTTTTTGAAGATTCTCAAATCTAAGAAAGATATTTCTGTCTGGCTGCATTCATAAGTCAGTTTGATGTTTAACTTGTTTTGATTGAGAATCTTTAAGAATCTGTCCAGTTTTTCTTTGGGTCCTTCCCAAATGAAGAGAATGTCATCTATATATCTTAGCCAGAGGGGTATGTGTTTAGTGAAATCATCATTGTCGTCAACAAAGACAGTGTTATGTTCCCACCAACCTAAAAATAGGTTGGCGTACGTGGGTGCACATGCTGTCCCCATGGCTGTCCCCCTTGTCTGCAAGTAAAATTGGTCATTGAAGACAAAATAGTTCTTTTTGAGCACAAATTCAAGTAATTTCATCACAAATTTATTATGATTATCACCCTCTTCTGTTTCTAGGTTGAGGTAATATTGAACTGCTTCCAGCCCTAATTCATGTTGAATACTTGTGTAAAGGGCTTCTACATCGGTGGTGACAAGCCACGATGTGGGTCCTAGTTGGATGTCTTGTAGTTGCTGAAGTGTCTCCATTGTGTCTTTTATATAAGAGAGCCTGAATGTCAGTTGGACATCAGGGTATTCTCTTTCAATATATATTATTTCGATATAGGTAGCACTGACTCAGTATCAGTAGATATGCTATTGGACTTGGATGTACTGTGTGTAATTTGTAACTTGCGGTGGAATTTAATTTTTATATTTATAAATTGGATAAAGGTAATGCAACTTTCTCTTAGAAATCAGTCTGACACTGATAAGAGGATTGAAATCCTATTGCCATCAAGATATAAATTGTCATCAAGATATGTATTTAAAAGAGGCTAATTCGCAACTAACTAATGAAACATGCTACAAAAAATTGTGGAGCAATCCCACGGAACAGTATCTTATACAATATAAGGACCTCATCACTCAAGCCAAGATGAACAATACCATTAGTGAAAAAGAGAAGAAATTCTTAACGGTAAATCATCCAAAAATAGCCACCTTTTATATGATCCCGAAGGTACACAAGAACGCCAAACACCCCCCAGGCCGCCCCATAGTGTCTGGAAATGAAAATCTGACAGAAAGAGCAAGTAAATATATTGACCAGCGGCTAAGAGAATTTCTAACAGAAATCCCTTCTTATATAAAAGACACAATGGAGACACTTCAGCAACTACAAGACATCCAACTAGGACCCACATCGTGGCTTGTCACCGCCGATGTAGAAGCCCTTTACACAAGTATTCAACATGAATTAGGGCTGGAAGCAGTTCAATATTACCTCAACCTAGAAACAGAAGAGGGTGATAATCATAATAAATTTGTGATGAAATTACTTGAATTTGTGCTCAAAAAGAACTATTTTGTCTTCAATGACCAATTTTACTTGCAGACAAGGGGGACAGCCATGGGGACAGCATGTGCACCCACGTACGCCAACCTATTTTTAGGTTGGTGGGAACATAACACTGTCTTTGTTGACGACAATGATGATTTCACTAAACACATACCCCTCTGGCTAAGATATATAGATGACATTCTCTTCATTTGGGAAGGACCCAAAGAAAAACTGGACAGATTCTTAAAGATTCTCAATCAAAACAAGTTAAACATCAAACTGACTTATGAATGCAGCCTGACAGAAATATCTTTCTTAGATTTGAGAATCTTCAAAAAAAGCAATGATATGTTGGGAACTGATTTATACAGAAAGAAAACAGCTACTAATACTATTCTGTATAATACAAGTGCACATGCACCATGTACAATCAAATCCCTACCAACAGGGGAATTCCTACGAGTAAAAAGAAACTGTTCAGAACCTGATCTATACAAAATTAGAGAACAAGAAACTACAGACCGCCTTAGCCAGAGGGGTTACAGCAAATCCCTAATCAAGAAAACCAAAGACAGAGCAAGAAAAACAGAACGCCAGAACCTATTGAAACCAAAGATTTGCACCAACGACAGTAAAACGAGATTAGTGTTGACTTACAATACACAGAGTAAGGATATAATTGAAATAATAAACAAGCATTGGCATATCCTTCAGGCAGACAACACTCTGGCTCAATTTATAGGCCCCAAAGCAGACATCAGCTACCGACGCACTAAAAATCTGAAAGACTTAGTAAGCCCTAGCCACTATACTCGAAACAAAAGTAAAACTAGAAGTGGCATACAAAATGGCTCATACCCTTGCGGGAATTGCATCAGCTGTAAATTCCTGAAAAAAACTACATCAATCACGGACAGATTTGATAAAAAATATCTGATTAAATCTTTCATAAATTGCAATACCACTGGGGTAATCTATGTCTTACAATGCAAATGTCCCAAAACTTATGTAGGGATGACGACACGTAAATTACGAACAAGACTACAAGAACATGTGCGGAATATCAGAAATGCAGCCAAAGATATAAAAAACAAGAAAGCCATTTCATCAGTAGCACAACACTTCTACAAATTCCATCAAGGAAAAGCTGAAGGGCTAAAATGCTTTGGCATATACAAAGTGAATCTTGGAATTAGAGGTGGAGACAAAGAAACAATCTTACTTCAACATGAAAGCAGATGGATTTATTTACTCAATTCCATACAACCGAATGGGTTAAATGAACACAATAATTATTTTTCTTATTTATAGATATAAATCAGTTTACAATAACTCAGCAAAATAATGAAGAAACCAGAAATTAACAACATTGGGAAACCTTTACAATAATAAACAGCAACATATTGATATTACAATATTTGCACTGATAATAAACTCACCCACCATCACCAACAACACTGTAAATTCACCTTTCACTTTTCACTGGTTGCTCTATTTTTCACTTGTATTGTACACTCCCATTCACACATGCCCAAAATGAATCATTTATTATTCACATTAATTGAGTTCCTTTACACAAGTATCCCTTCAAGAATACAATTATTATTTCTTCTATTAAATTCTTTGTCCACATTTAATGCCACCGAGTATTACGTCAAGAGACTTTAAAGAAACAGGGCATATTACTTCGACCCTTTAATCTTATATGTACACAGGTTTTAGAATTATTTTAGAATCACCTCTTGATAGAAACACAAAAAAACTTTTTTGATTCGAAAGGAGTCAACAATATGACTCTCACGTGTCCAACACACTTCCTTCACAATATCACTATATAAGAGAATCATTAGAGGGTATCATCAATATTAAAGATCTAAATATACAGTAATATTTAATATTGACAACCGAAAAAATCTCTACATGGTCCTTGTAGCAATATAAAATAACATGTCAAACTCTAAATTAATATAAGCAAGTTACAAAACTTCTGCAAATTCTCTCAAGCTGTTTATGTAGAATTAATGGTCTAATTTATACTATCCAGATTACCAACCAGATATGGATATTCCTCCTTGATACTGTATCTCAAAATCACATTAGATCACAATGTAACAAATTGTTTATATTCATGTCTTGCTATTAAGATAAAAACAAAATAGCTGATATCCCTCATTCATAAATCGAACTGATCTTGCAGCAAACTTTAAACAATAATTAAAATAAATAATCATAAAAAACATATGCTAACATGAATAAGTTTAAGAATGAGTAAATCCATAAACAGTAAACGAATGAAAGAACAGTAATATCCAATCACATTCATCTCTTGACACATACAATCTGTCTCCTATCCTATGATTGGTTCATTGAAAGGTCTCATTTAATTTGCAGACCAAGACCCAATAGGAGGAGTATTGCGAGCCAATAAAAAGACACCCTGATGGCCGCGCCTGTACCCTTTGAAAAAGCCATGTTAGTGGTGAAACATGTTAGGGAACCGTTTGTTTAATGCATGTTAGCATTTTTTAATTAGCAGGAAATGGTAGTCTTTATAGTTGTTACAATTGTGGTTGTGCACAATATTTAGTACATTAACCTCGAAATGGGGTTAATTCAGTAACGTTATTTCTAATTGTTCTAGCACTCTCAGCAAGGGCTCAGTGTTGATCATAGACAGGCGGGTAAGAAATACGGAACTGCAACTAGCATATACCTAAAACCGCAAACTGTCTATTTAAAATCAGCACACAGCCTTTGAAAATACCAAGTACAAAATACGGTTAATTCAGTAACGTTATTTCTAATTGTTCTAGCACTCTCAGCAAGGGCTCAGTGTTGATCATAGACAGGCGGGTAAGAAATACGGAACTGCAACTAGCATATACCTAAAACCGCAAACTGTCTATTTAAAATCAGCACACAGCCTTTGAAAATACCAAGTACAAAATACGGTAAATACGTTTAAACCATACAACCGTCAGCGGAAGTAAGACTGGACTGACTAAGCTGATTACAAACTAGAGGTTAAGAAATATTGAGCTTTAGCATATATCTAATATTGCAAATGGTCTATTTAAGACCAGTATACAGCCTTTAAAAATATCTAGTAATGAACATGATAATACGTTCAAACAGAAAATTATCAGCATAAGCAATACTAAGCCAGCCTTACGAGCAGCAGCTATTTTGTAGCAGTACTCTAACATAAAAATACATAAGATAGTGACAAGTGTGTAAACGTTTATCTAAAATCAGCACACAGCCTTTGAAAAAACTCAGTATAAAATACGGTAAATACGTTTAAACCAGACAACCATTAGCTGAAGCAAGACCAAGCTGACCACAAACTGGCGGTTAAGAATCATTGAGCTTTAGCATATATCTAATATTGCAAATGGTCTATTTAAGAGCAGCATATAGCCTTTAAAAATATCTAGCATTGAATACGATAATACGTTCAAATAGAAAATTATCAGCATAAGCAATACTAAGCCAGCCTTACGAGCAGCAGCTATTTTGCAGCAGTACGTTACCAAAAAATATGCAAGACAGTGATAAGTGTGTAAATGAAACAAACATAGGGGGATATTAATTCAATAAATTCGAAAACTAAAGTAAAATCATTGCAACAGAAGTTAGGTCCGAAAAAGTCAGAGTTGTTACACCTAACATCAAAATATAGCCATATGATGACAATAGGATTTCAATCCTCTTATCAGTGTCAGACTGATTTCTAAGAGAAAGTTGCATTACCTTTATCCAATTTATAAATATAAAAATTAAATTCCACCGCAAGTTACAAATTACACACAGTACATCCAAGTCCAATAGCATATCTACTGATACTGAGTCAGTGCTACCTATATCGAAATAATATATATTGAAGGAGAATACCCTGATGTCCAACTGACATTCAGGCTCTCTTAAACATTTATCACAACCACCTCTATCTCCCGTGATCCACGGAGAGAACTTACTCAGACCCTATCCTGTGATTTTAATAAAATATATATGTTCAATGTGTGTGTTGTTGCTTTTTATTTTTAATTGTCTAATAAAAGTTATATTTTAATATATCGCCACATACTCCTCCCAATTCAGACCTCTATACCTGCTCCGATTTTTGCCATTACCAAATAGGGGTGTACACTTCATCAATCTCAGGATTGATATCTTTTGTTTCTAATAACCAGTACACAGCACCTCTGCCATCTTGTAAGATATTAAATCTGGATTATAAATAAATTCATATTACTATATTCTATAAATTAATCCAGAGAATAATAGGCTACCCTATTTTATAAAATTGTGCAGTGCCATTAGTATTTTTTGGTTTTCTTTGTTGAGAGCTAAATCCTATTGGCTGATTGCAACAGCCAATAGGATTTTAGCAGCTCTAATCCTGTTGGCTGATTCAAATCTTTCAGCCAATAGGAATGCAAGGGACGCCATTTTGGATGACGTCACTTGCATTGAAGTTCCAGTGTACGGCGGAGACCGTATGAAGAGGATGCTCTGCGCCGGATGTCTTCAGGATGGACCCGCTCCGTGCCGGATGGATGAAGATAGAAGATGCTGGAAGAAGAATTCTTGCTGCCTGGATGAGGACTTCGCCGGCTGGATGAAGATCAAAGAGGCCACCTGGCCTGGCCGCCTGGACTTCTTGCCGCATGGATGATGACTTTGCCGGCTGGATGGATCTTTCAAGCGGGACTTCAAGAACTGTAAGTAGATTGTCGGGGGTTAGTGTTAGGTTTTTTTAAGAGTGTTTTAAGTGGGTTTTATTTTTAGTTTAGAGTCTTTTGAGGGCAATGGGGATCTTAGTTTTTTTTAGATAGTTATTTTATTTTGAGGGGTTGGTTGTGGGGGTGGTGGGTTTTACTGTTGGGGGGGTGTTTGTATTTTTTTTTACAGGTAAAAGAGCTGATTTCTTTGGGGCAGTGCCACACAAAAGGCCCTTTTAAGGGCCATTGGTAGTTTAGTGTAGGCTAGGTTTTTTTTTATTTTGGGGGGGATTTTTTATTGTTATAGGGCTATCAGATTAGGTGTAATTCTTTTATATTTTTGATAATTTGTTTCTTATTTTTTGTAATTTAGTGGGGGGGGTTGTAATTTAGTTATTAGTGTTAGTTTTAGTTAGTAGTGTTAGGATTTTTTTTTAATGCGTAATTTAGTTTAATTTAATTGGTAGTTAGTTTAATTGTTTTTGAATAATTATCTTAGATTAATTGTTAGTTTAAAATTAATTAATTTAATTTGACAGGTAAGTTTTAATTTAATTTAAGATAGGGAAATTGTAATTTTAATATAAAGTTAGGGGGCGTTAGGTTTAGGGGTTAATAGTTTAGTTTAGTATATTTCCTTATGGGGGGCTTGCGGTTTAGGGGTTAATAGGTTTATTATAGCGGCGGTGTGGGCGAACAGAAGATTAGGGGTTAATATTTAAATAGTGTTTGCGATGCGGGAGGGTGGCGGTTTAGGGGTTAATAGGTTTATTATAGTTGCAACGATGTCAGGGAGCGCCGGAATAGGGGTTAATACATTTTAATAGTGGCGGAGATGTCGGGAGTGGCAGATTAGTGGTTAATTAATTTATTATAGTTTATATATATATATATATATATATATATATATATATACAGTGTATATATATATATATATATATATATATATAGTTTGCGATGCACGCCTCGGTTTAGGGGTTAATAGGTAGTTTATGGGTGTTAGTGTACTTTTTAACACTTTAGTTATGAGTTTTATGTTACAGATTTGTAGCGTAAAACTCATAAGTACTGACTTTAGATGGCGGTACGGATCTTGTCAGTATAGGCTGTAACGCTCACTTTTTGGCCTCCCAGGCAAACTCGTAATATCGGTGCTATGGAAGTCCCACTGAAAAATGACTTTTTTTAAAAGTGCGGTACTGACGTTGCGTGACCGACAAGACTTGTAATAGCAGCGTTAGGGAAAAAGCAGCGTTATGGGCCATAACGCTGCTTTTTCAATCATAACGCAAAACTCGTAATCTAGCTGAATGCAAATTATAAAATAGAAGTAAACTGGAAAGTTGTTTAAAATTGTAAACCCTATATGAATCATGAAAGAAAGTCACCATGATATTGTTTTTCCCTCCTGTGCTTGGAGCTATCTTCAAAGAAGTTCTCATATTTTACCCCTTACTGGTTGATGAAGCTCCACATCTTCATTTTGGGCGCCGCCATCTTGGAAATTAGATACTTTTGCACTCTGTGACAGAAGTAGTACAGATCAGTGACGTGCCTCCACAGCTCTTAGCAATCACGTACTTTATTTAGGCGATTTGCAGCATTTTGAAGAAAACACAGGTTTAAGAATTTGCTTTTTGGTCTCTATAGGGAGTGTGGGACAAGCAAATATGTTTACCCAAATTCAGAGTCCTTGGAGGTAATCCGCTGTTTGCAGAGCCTTAGCCAGGAGGGGATACTAAAATCCACACAGGAGACACTGTAGGAGGAGTCCCAGATCCGCAATTTGCAGCCATAGGTGCCAGCAAAATTTTCTTGGAGGTAACCCACTATGTTCAGAGCCTCAGCCAAGAGGGGACACTAGCATCCACGTAGGGGACACTGTAGGTGGAACCTCAGATCCGCAATTTGTAGCCAGAGGTACTGGTCAATGAGCTAACCACTGCAAGTGTCAGTCTGCTTCATTTGCACCTGTTCTTCCTTTAGGTGCCAACACAATTGTGAGTGATTTTCAAACCAATTTGCTGTTTATTGTTAATAACAAAAATACACTATGAGCTTTTGATCTCCCCAACATTTAAGGAGCTTTAGCTCTTCCCAAGCTATAAAAAGCTTCTGCTCTCCATGATCTTTGAGGGGCTTTTGCTCTCCCTGAACTTTGAGTAGCTTCTGCGCTCACCTAAGCTACAAGGAGCTTCTGCTCTTCCCGAACTATGGGGAGCTTCTGCTCTCCATCTATGATAAGCTTCTGCTCTCCCTGAGCTATGAGTAGCTTCTGCTCTCCCTGAGATATGAGTAGCTTCTGCTCTCCCCAAGCCTTGAGAAGCTTTTGTTCACCTAGAGCTATGAGGAGCTTTTGCTATCCCTGAGCTATGAGGAGTTTCTGCTCTCCCAAGCTATGAGGAGCTTTTGCTCTCCCGCAAATATGAGCGGCTTCAGCTCTCTCCAAGCTATGAGAATCTTCTGCTTTCCCCCAAGCTATGAGGAGCTCCTGCTCTCCCTGAGCTATGAGGATCTTCTGCACTCCTCGAGCTATGAAGAGCTTCTGCTCTTCCAGAACTATAAAGAGCTTCTGCTCTCCTTTATCTATGAGAAGCTCCTGATCTATGAAGAGCTTCTGCTCTCCCTTATCTATAAGGAGATTTTGCTCTCCCTGAGCTATGAGGAGCCTTTGCCCTCCCCAACTTATGAGGAGCTTTTGCTCTCCAAAAGCTATGATGAGATTTTGCTTACTCCAAGCTATGAGGAGCTTCTAATCCCCCCAAGCTATCAGCATCTTCTGCTCTCCCTGACCTATGAGGAGTTTTTGCTGTCCCCAATCTATAAGATGCTTCTGCTCTACCCAAGCTATGAGGAGCTTCTGCTCTCCCTGAGCTATGATTAGTTTCTGCTCTCCCTATGCTATGATGTTCTGCTTTCCCCTAACTTTGAGGAGCTTCTGCTCTAACCGTTCTATGAGAAGCGTCTGTTCTTCCTAAACTATGAGGAGCTTCTGCTCTCCCGAGCTATGAGGACCTTTTTCCCTTCCTGAGCTATGAGGAACCTCTGCTTTCCCCTAGTTATGAGGAGCACCCACTCTTCACTATCTATGAGGGGCTTTTGCTCTCCCTGAGCTATGAGGAGCTTCTTCACTCCCCGAACTATGAGGAGCCTCTTCTCTTACCAAATTATGTGGAGCTTCTGCTCCCCTTGGTCTATGAGAAACTTCTGCTCTCCCCAAATTATAAAGAGTAATTGCTATGAGGATGTTTTGCTCTCCTGAGCTATGAGGAGCTTCTGCTCTCCCTGAGCTATGAGGAACTTCTGCACTCCCCGAGCTATGATGAGCTTCTGCTCTTCCAGAACTATGAGGAGCCTCTGCTCTCCTTTATCTATGAGAATCTCCTGATCTATGAAGACCTTCTGCTCTCCCTTATCTATAAGGAGTTTTTGCTTTATCTGAGCTATGAGGAGCCTTTGCTCTCCCCAATTTATGAGGAGTTCTGCTCCTCAAAAGCTATGATGAGATTTTGCTTACTCTAAGCTATGAGGAGCTTCTAATCTCCCCAAGCTATCAGCATCTTCTGATCTCCCTGAGCTATGAGGAGTTTTTGCTGTCCGCAATCTTTAAGAAGCTTCTGTTCTACCTGAGCTATGAGGAGCTTCTGCTCTCCCTGAGCTATGATTAGTTTATGCTCTCCCTATGCTATGAGGAGCTTCTGCTTTCCCAAAACTTTGAGGAGCTTCTGCTCTAACCGTTCTATGAAAAGCTTCTGCTCTTCCTAAACTATGAGGAGCTTCTGCTCTCCTGAGCCATTAGGACCTTTGCTTCTCCCGGTTTATGAGAAGTTTCTCCTTTCCCTGAGCTTTGTGGAGATTCTGCTGTCCCTGAGCTATAAGGAGCTTCTGCTCTAACCAACCTATGAGAAGCTTCTGCTCTCCCTGAGCTATGAGGAGCCTCTGCTCTTCCTGTGCTTTGGTTAGCTTTTTCTCTTCCTGAGCTATGACGAGCTTCTGCTTTACTCAAGCTATGAGGAACTTTTGCCCTTCCTAAGCTGTGAGCAGCTTCTAAACTCACCAAATTATGAAGAGCCTCTGCTCTTTCCAAACTTTTAGGGGCATCTGCTCCCCTTGATCTATGAGGAGCTTCTGCTTTCCCCAAGCTATGAGAAGCTTTTGCTCCCCTGAAGCTACTAGGAGCTTTTGCTCTCCCTGATCTTTTAGGAGCTTCTGCTCTTCCTGAGCTATGAGGAGCTTCTGCTCTCCCCGAGCGATAAGGACTTTTTGCTCTTCCTGATCTATGAGTAGCTCCAGCTAGCCACAATCTATGAGGAGCTTCTGCTAGCCCCGAGCTATGAGGAGCTTCTGTTTCTCCCAATTATGAGGAGATTCTGCTCCCTCCTGAAACTACTAGGTGCTTTTGCTCTCCCAGATCTTTGAGGAGCTTCTGCTCTTCCTGAGCTATGAGGAACTTCTGCTCTCCCCAAGCTATGAAGAGCTTTTGCTCTTCCTGAGCTATGAGTAGCTCCAGCTATCCACAATCTATGATGAGCGTCTGCTTCTCCTAATTTTGATGAGCTTGTGCTCCCTCCAATTTATGAGAAGCTTGTGCTCTCCCTGAGCTTTGAGGAGCTTCTGCTATTCCTGAGCAATGAGGAGCTTCTGCTGTAACCAATCTATGACAATCTTATGCTCTTCCTGAGCTATGATTAGCATTTGCTCTTCCTGAGCTATGAGGAGCGTCTGCTTTACCAGAGCTTTGAGGAGCCTCTGCTCTCCACAATCTATTAGGAGCATCTGCTCTCCCCTAGCTACAAGGAGCTTCTGCCCTCCACAATCTATGAGGGGCTTCTGCTCTCCCTAACCTATGAGGAGTTTTTGCTGTCCCTAATTCATGAGTTGCTTTGGCTCTCCCAGAGCTATGAGGAGCTTTTGCTTCTCATATCTATGAGGAGCTTCAACTCCCCCTGAGCTATGAGGAGCTTCTGCTCTCCCCAAGCAATTAACAACTTCTGCTCTCCATAACATATGATATTTTGCTGTCCCCAATATTTGAGTAGCTTCTACTCTCTTATAGGTATGAGGAGCTTCAGCTTTCCCTGAGCTATGAGGAGCTTCTGCTCTCCCCGACCTATGAGGAACTTTTGCTCTACCTGAACTATGAGAAGCTTTAGCTATCCATGATCTATGAGAAGCTTCTGCTCTCCCTGAGCTATGTGGAACTTCTGCTTTCTACCAAGAATGAGGAGCTTCTGCTCCCCCCAATTTATGAGAAACTTCTGCTGTCCATGAGCTTTGAGGAGATTCTGCTATCCCTGAAATATGACGAGCTTCTGCTCTCACTGAGCTATGAGGAGCTTCTGCTTTAACCAATATATGAGAAGCTTCTGCTCTCCCTGAGCTATGAGGAGCGTCTGCTCTTCCTGAGCTATGATTAGCTTTTGCTCTTCCTTAGATATGAGGAGCTTCTGCTTTACCCGAGCTATGAGGAGCTTCTGCTCTCCATGATCTATGAGGAGCCTCTGCTCTACCCTAGCTATGAGGAGCTTCCACTTTCCACATTCTATGAGGGGTTTCTGTTCTCCCTTAGCTTTGAAGAAATTTTGCACTCTCCAAATTATGAGTAACCTCTGCTCTTCCCAAACTTTTAGGAGCTTCTGCTCACCTTGATCTATAAGGAGCTTATGCTTTCTCCGAGCTATGAGGAGCTTCTGCTTTCCCCCAAATATGAGGAGCTTCTGCTCCCCCAATCTTCGAGAAGCTTCTGCTCTTCCTGACCTATGATGAGTTCCTACTCTCCCCTAGCTATGAGCTTCTGTTTCCCCCAAGCTATCAGCAGCTTCTGTTCTCCTTGAGCTATGAGAAGTTTTTGCAGTCCCCAGTATCTATGAGCTATGAGGAACGTTTGCTCTACCCAGGCTTCTGCTCCACTCGAGCTATGAGGAGCTTCTGCTCTCCCCAAACGATGAGGAGCTTTTGCTCTCCCAGAGCTATGAGGAGTTTTTACACTCCCCTAGCTATGAGGAGCTTCTGCTCTTCCCAAGGCATGAGGAGCTTCTGCTTTCCCCAAGGTATGAGGAGCTTTTGCTCTTCTAAAGCTATGAGGAGCTTTTTCTTACCACAAGCTATGAGACGCTTCTGCTCTACCCAAACTAAGAGGATCTTTTGCTCTCCCCAAGCTATCAGCAGCTTCTGTTCTCCCTGACGTATGAGGAGTTTTTGCAGTCCCCAATCTATATGGAGCTTCAGCTCCCTGCAATTTCTGAGCTATGAGTAATGTTTGCTCCCCCTATCTATGAGTAGCTCCTGCTCCCCCCTGAGCTATGAAGAGCTTCCGTTCTCCCCAAGCAATTAACAACTTATTCTCTTTCTAACCTTTGAGATTTTGCTGTCCACAATCTATGAAGAACTTCAACTCTCCCTGAGCTATGATGGTCTTCTACTTTCCCTAAGCTATGAGGAGCTTTTTCTTACTCCACGCTATCAGCAGCTTCTGTTCTCCTGACCTATGATGAGTTTTTGCAGTCTCCAATCTATATGGAGCTTCAGCTCTCTCTGAGCTATGAGGAGCTTCTGCTCTCCCCGATATATGAGGAGCCTCTGCTCTTCCTGAACTATAAGGAGCATCTGTTCTCCCCAGTCTATGAGGAGCTTCTGCTCTCTCTAAGCAATCAGCAGATTCTGCTCTTTCTAACCTATGAGATTTTGCTGTCCCCAATCTACGAGGAGCTTCTGCTCACTCCAAACTATAAGAAGATTCTGCTTTAGCTGAGCTATGAGGAACTTTTGCTCTACCCGAGCTATGAGAAGCTTCCACTCTCCATGATCTATAAGGAGCTTCTGCTCTCCTCTTGCTAAGAGGAGCTTTTGCTCTCTCCCACTATGAGGAGTTTCTGCTCTCATCGATTTATGAGAAGCCTCTGCTCTCCTTGGGCTATGAGAAGCTTCTGCTATCCCTGAGCTATTATGAACTTTTGCTCTCCCCGAGCTATGAGGAGCTTCTGCTCTCTCCTAACTATCAGGAGCTTCTGCTCTCCCTGATTTATGAGACGCTTCTGCTCTCCCTGAGCTATGAGCAACTTCTGCTTTCCCTGAGCTTTCAGTAGCATTTGCTCTCTCTGAGCTTTGAGGAACTTCTGTTATCTCTGAGCTATGATGAGCTTTAGCTCTCCCTGACCTATGAGGAGCTTCTGTTCTCACTGAGCTATGAGGAGCTTTTACTCGCCCCAAGCTATAAGGAGCATCTGCTCTCCCCAAGCTATGAGGAGTTTGTGTGGTTTGTGGAACATGGCATTTTTTGTTTGCATTAACCTACTTTAAAAGTACAATAATCTGGGTTATATATTGATGACTTTTAAATTACTTAGTGGCACCTAAATTTTAAATTGACATTAAACTTCTGAGTACAACTATGGTACCATGGTTGCTATTTACCATGCTATTGTTTTTCCTCCTGTACCTGCAGCTGTCTTTAAAACTGTTGTTTTATTTTAACCCTTCAGTGCCGGTTAGTGAAGCTAGACATCTTCACACTGGGTCTGCCATCTTTTAAAGAAGCGGTGCACATTCACAGATCTCTGATCACTTAACTTACTATGCACTTACGTTTAGTGATCACAATACAAAAGCGGGAGCTGTGCATATTTGCAGTGGCTTCATTGCTATATTATTCCTGAGGGCATTTTTATATTTGTTTTGTAACTTTTAAACTGTGGGGGGAAAAAATGCTTTCTATTGTGCAGGTTAACCCAAATTCAAAGTACATCTGTAAAAAGCCAGCAACGTAACTGATCTGTGACAGTGCACTGCTTCTGTCACAGGATTCAGCAATACATGCGCTAC
This sequence comes from Bombina bombina, assembly GCF_027579735.1. Lineage (NCBI taxonomy): Eukaryota > Metazoa > Chordata > Amphibia > Anura > Bombinatoridae > Bombina > Bombina bombina. The sequence continues at coordinate 136,774,017 of NC_069503.1, forward strand.
AAGATAGCAGCGCCCTGTGTAAAATACAGAGCTTTACCATTTGGCTTCTGCAATTAATCAAAATAAGAGAACAGCTTTAAAGAGAAAGCGGCAGGTACAGGAAGAAAAACAATATCATAATGAGTATTAACCCTGCTAGAGTACTCAGCAGTGTAATGTTGCTTTAAGAGACAGTCTACTCCAGAATATTTATTGTTTAAAAAGATAGATAATACCTTTATTTCCCATTACCCGGTTTTCCATAACCAAAACGCTTATATTAAAGGGACAGTAACATCAAAGTTAAACTTTCATGATTCAGACAGAGCATGGAATTTTAAACAATTTTCCAATGTACTTCTGTTATCAAATTTGCTTCGTTCTCATGGTATCTGTTATTGAAGAGTAAAACTAGGTAGGCTCATAAGAGCTCAGGAGAGTGCATGTGTCTTAGTACTCTTTGGCAGCATTATTTTGCAACATTGTATAACAAAGCTACAAATAATGTTGCAACATACTGCTGCTCTTCAATAAAAGATACTAAGAAAACGAAACACATTTGATAACCAAAGTAAATTGGAAAGTTGTTTAAAATTGCATGCTCTATCTGAATCATCAAACTTTAATTTTGACTTTACTGTCCCTTTAACATATTCGTTTTTACTGAAGGAGCACTGTTTAATATCCCTTTAATACAAATGAATGGTCTTTTTAACGCCAATGCTGAGCAATTACATAGTACATGAAGCATTTATTGTTAGCCAGTAATGGCACTTAGGAAAAGAAAAAAGAAAACCTCTCACGTCAGCTTTTTAATAATCACTCAAAGCCGGGTGTAAATGGTTTTGTACTGTGCACCATATGTAAAAGTAATATCACATATGTTGTAGGCCTCTTCCATGCTGGAGGGCTAGCAGATGTGCTCTTTTACAATAACATATGCTAGGAAGACTTGTATTATTATTTCCACAAAGCAAATCGGCTTGGAAGCAGACAAAAAGGCCCTGTAGCAAGACAAAACCTAGTTATGAAACCTATTTTTTTTTCTTAATGATTCAGACAGAGCAGCCATTTTAAACAACTTACTTCTATTATCAAATTTTCTTCTTGGTATCTTTTGTTGAAAAGAAGGGAGGAGTGTGCACGCATCTGGAGCACTATAAGGAAGCAGTTTCACTAGAATGTTATCTTTTTGCAAGAGCACTAGAAGGCCGCACTGTTTCTTGTCTGCTTGTGCTCCAGACACCTATCTAGATATCTCTTCAACAAAGAATACCATGGGAACGAAGCAAATTTGATAATAGAAGCAAATTGGAAACTTTTATTAAGATTGTATGCGCTGTCTGAATCACAAAAGAACATTTTGGGTTTCATAAATCTTTAAGGGGACGCAGTTTGAAATGTGCGTATATGATCCCGTTGAGCACCTCTCCTTGAACCTGGAAGAGCAGATCGGCTTCTTGAGGGGTACTAAAGGGGTGAGACAGCAGTCCCATATGCTTATTATTTTTTTTTTTTTTAAATAATTATCTTTTGTCATTTACATACGTTTAATACTACATCTCAAGAGGGTCTGCAGGGGAGGGGGCAATCTCTAGTGTCTAGCGGGAGTCACCAGTGTGCGACCACCCCATCCTGGAAGGACACACCTACACAAAAACAAGCAATGCACACGTCTGTGCACGCCTGTCTCCCCTACCAGTAACAACGATCTGCTGGGCAGGGAGTCCTCATGTTTGGCATTCTAGGGGTTAAATACTGCTGGTGGCCTTTCAGAAATACAACTACTTGCCATGGAATAATGTCCTTTAGCTGCAAAAATAAACAAAAAACAGTACCTGCAATACAATGCCCAATATGGCCTCTTTGGTGTCTGGGTCAGATGATTGGATGATTGATTCCCTCTAGTAATTAAAGAGACAATCCAATAATAACGTGAAAGAATTACAAGCTTGTCAAATGCATTTGTGACTCAGTAACTTGCCTACACCTTTCATTCAATACCAAAATTCTAAACCCTGCAGGATTTCCTAACATAATTACTTTATCTACTACAGTCAGAACTGGTTCCAAATAAGGCACGAGGTAGGTGGAGTTTTACTATTGAAAACCAATTGTAGCAAGCTAGGTTTTATTATTTTGCTATGACTTGTAATTACAGTTGCCACCCTCCTGCATCACAAATACTATATTACACCTTTTAACCTCTAATCTACTGCCCACTGACATTGCAACTATTAAATAAACCTATTAACCCCTAATCAGCCGCCCACTCGCCTCCCCAACACTAAATAAATCTAGTAATCCCTAATTCGCCACCCCCGACATCGTCGACACTAAATAAACCTATTAACCCCTAAACCGCCAGCCCCCCACATAGTAACTAATAAACTAAACCTATTAACCTCTAAACCACCAGCCCCCCACTTTGCAAAACACTAAATTAAACTATTAACCCCTAAACCTTACACTCCCTAACTTTAAATTAAAAGTTACAATATAACTATCTAAAATAAATAAAAACTTACCTGTAAAATAAAAAAAACAAAGATTAAACTATAAATTAACCTAACATTATTATTCTAATAAATAAAAAACAAACAAACCCCCCCCCCCTAAATTACAAATTTAAATAAACCTAATACTGCGAAAAAAATAAAAAAATCCAACATTACAAAAAATAATAAATATGAAAAATACAAAACTCTAAGATTACAAAAAATAATAAACAAAATTATCAAAAAACAATTACACCTAATCTAATAGCCCTATAAAAGTAGGTCATTGCCCTAAGTTAAACAACTCTTTTACATACAAAAAATAACAAAGTCCCTCAAAAGTAAAAACCCCCACCTAACCTACCCCGCAAAATAAAAAACCTAAGTCTGAAAAAAAACTAAACTAACCAAAGGGGCATTTGTATGGGCATTGCCCTTAAAATGGCATTCAGCTCTTTTACTGCCCTACAGTGCCCAAAGCCCTAATCTTAAAAAAAACACCCCAAAAAACAAACAAAAACCCTAACACTAACCCCAGAATATCTACTCACGGTTCCTGAAGTCCAGACATCCATCTCCATTCCAGGCTGCGAGACATCTTCATCCAGGCGGCAAGAAGTCTTTATTCAGGCGGCGACATCTTCATCCATCGCGGGGGCATCTTCTATCTATGATCCCGGCGGTGCGGCACAGAGCTATTCAGGACTGGCGAAGACATCCTGCATGGAGCGTCCTCTTCAAACGATCACCGCCGTACACTGAAGTTGAATGCAAGGTACCTGTTTAAAAATGGCGTACCTTGCATTCCTCGTGGCTGTTATGATTCTTCAAATTCAAATCAGCCAATAGAATGAGAGCTACTGAAATCCTATTGGCTGATTTTGAACAGCCAATAGGATTTCAGTAGCTCTCATCCTATTGGCTGATTGAATTTGAAGAATCAAAATAGCCAATAGGAATGCATGGTACACCAACCTTGCATTCAACTTCAGTGTACACCGGTGATTGTATGAAGAGGGCGCTCCGCGCAGGATGTCACCTCCGGTCCTGGATAGCTCCGCGCCACCGGGATGAAGATAGAAGACCCCCATGCGATGGATGAAGATGTTGCTGCCTGGATGAAGACTTCTCGCCGCCTGGATAAAGACTTCTCGCCACCTGGATGGAGATGGATGTCCGGACTTCAGGAACCGTGAGTAAATATTCTGGGATTATTGTTAGGATTTTTTGGGTTTCTTTGGGGTGTTTTCTTTTTAAGATTAGGGCTTTGGGCACTGTAAAATAGTTAAATGCCCTTTTAAGGGCATTGCCCATCCAATGGGTAGCTTAGGTTTTGTTTAGACTTAGGTCTTTTATTTTGGGGGGTTGGTTTGGTGGGGGGTTTTACTGTTGGGGGACTTTGTAATTTGTTGTATGTAAAAGAGCTGTTTAATTTAGGGCAATGCCCTACAAAAACTATTGTAGGTTAGAGGGTGTTTTTATTTGGGGGGGGCTTTTTATTTTTAAAGGGCTATTAGATTAGGTGTAATTGTTTTTATTTTTAATAATTTATTTTATTATTTTTTGTAATCTTAGAGTTTTTATTTTTCGTAATTTTTGTGTTTATAATTTTTTGTAATGTTAGATTTTTTTTTTTTTTTTTCGTAATATTAGGTTTATTTAAATTTTTAATTTAGGTTTTTTAATTGGTAGTTTTTTTATTTTATTAGAATAGTTATGTTAGGTTAATCTTATTTTTTTTTTATTTCACAGGTAAGTTTTTATTTATTTTAAGATAGTTATATTGTAACTTTTAATTTAAAGTTAGGGGGGTTAGGTTTAAGGGTTAATAGTTAAATTTAGTGTTTTGCGATGTAGGGGTCCGGCAGTTTAGGGGTTAATAGGTTTATTTATTATGTGCAATGTGGGGGGCCGGCAGTTTAGGGGTTAATAGGTTTATTTAGTGTTGGCGATGTTGGGGAACGGCGGATTAGGGGATAATAACTTTATTTAGCGCCAGCGATGTCGGGGGGGGGGCGGCGGATTAGGGGTTAAAAAATTAATTTAGCGTCTTCGTTGTCGGGGAACGGCAGATTAGGGGTTAATAGGTTCATTTAGTGTCGGTGGTGTCAGGGAGCGGTGAATTAGGGGTTAATAACTTTATTTTTTTATTTATAAAATGTTTTACCAGGAAGGATACACTGAGATTTTTCTTGTTTTCAAGTATGTCCTGGGTCCACAAAACATTGCATTGATACAATAGGGTACAATAAAATGCAAAAACAATAATAATACACAATATATGCAAAGATTTAACATACAACAGGTAGGAAATATATAATCAACCATGACAGGTGCATTCTGTTTTTAGATATGTAGAGAGGGATCTCTTAAAGGATATTAGGCTTGGGGAAGGTTTGAAAGTGTGCGGGAGGTCATTACATAATTGTGGTGCTCTGTAGGAAAATGAGGATCGAGCTGCTTTCTTTTTGTTTTGAGGCAAGCTAAATAATGTGCTGGTACTGGATCGGAGATAACATAGGAGGTGGGAATAGCCGGGGAGAGCATTCTGCTCAGGTAGGGTGGGAGCTTCCCAGAAAAGCTCTTAAACACAAGGCAGGAAAGATGAAGGGTGCGTCTGGATTCCAGCGTCAGCCAGTTTAGTTCTTTTAGCATGTCACAATGGTGGGTCCTGTAGTTACATTGCAGCACAAAGCGGCAGAGCGAGTTATACAATGTATTTAGTTTATTAAGGTGAGTTTGCGGTGCAGGTGCATATACTACGTCCCCATAATCCATGATCGGCATCAGCATTTGCTGTACAATCTTTTCCTTTACTGTAGGGCTGAGGCAGGATTTGTTTCTGTACAGGGCACCTAGTTTTGGATAAAGTTTAGATACAAGTTTTTCTTTGTGGAGGCCAAAAGATAGATTGGGGGTCTAACAACATACCCAAGTATTTGAAAGAGTGGACTGCGGTCAGTGTGCAATTAGATTTTGTTTTGATGCATAGATGGGAATTTTGTAGTTTGTGTAATTTAGGTCCCATGCCAAAGATCATTGTGACAGATTTGTCAGTGTTTAGGAAGAGTTTGTTTTTTGAGATCCACTTTTCTATCTCTGTGGACTGGTCTTGGAGCACTGCTTCAAGCTGCGGCAGATTGGATTTGCTTGCATAGATTACTGTGTAATCTGCGAACATGTGTACAGTGGAGGATTTGCAGACATTAGACAGATTATTTATAAATAATGTGAATAGTAGGGGGCCGAGAATGGAACCTTGGGGAACACCACACGTGACTGGGAGAGGGAGTCGCTGTCAGAAATGGAGACATATTGTGATCGATCCAATACATATGATCGAAACCAAGTTAGTGGACGATCACCAATACCTGAGTTTTTTAGTTTGAGCAGTAGAATGTTGTGGTCTACTGTGTCAAAGGCCTTTGCAAAATCAAGGAAAATAGCTCCAGTTAGGTCTCCTTGTTCCATGCCAGTTTGGATGTCGTTGCAAATTTTTAGGAGGGCAGTTGTAGTGGAGTGATTTGGGCGAAAACCTGATTGAACAGGGGTCAGATAGTTAGATTGTTGGTAATACTCACATAATTGCGTATGGACGCATTTTTCTAAGATTTTTTACAATACTGGGAGCAATGATATTGGGTGGTAGTTAGAAACCAAGGTTATCTCACCACTTTTATGGATAGGCACTACTCTTGCAGTCTTCCAAAGTTTGGGTATGTATCCAGACACCAAGGATTCGTTAATTAGGGTTTGCGACAGGTTTAGCAATTGCCAGCGCACTGAGCTTCAACAGCATTGCTGGGATTTGATCAGGTCTAGACTGGTTTTTAATTTTTAGATTATTAAGGTGTTTCTTAATGACATTGATGGGTACAGGTCTAAAATTGAACTTCTCTATATTTAGCATCGGTGATGCTGGGGGGCTGCAGATTAGGGGTATTTAGACTAGGGGTTTATGTTAGGGTGTTACGTTTAAATGTAACTTTCTTTTCCCCATAGACATCAATTGGGTTTCGTTACGGGGATTTGCCATTCCGCGATCGCAGGTGTTAGTTTTTTTCTAAAGCACCACAATATACCCCCTGTGTAGATGCTAATGGCAGGTAGGGACCTAATTATATAAATAAACTGGTCACAGGTAGCAGGTTAGACAAAAAGTCAGGAGTTCCCAAAAGTAGGCTGTATTCCAAGTGAAACGGCTTACCCCTCTTGAAGAAGACGTATGGTCCTGGATGCGGTATACCAAGGGCTCACTCGGTTATAACGGCTGTTTCTCCAGCACCAAGTGCCCACCGGTCCGCTGTGAGAATCCTCTCTCACCATGGCATCCCAACCACATCAATGGGGGTGCATCCGATTAACACCTCTTCAATTGGTCCAACAAGGAAGGGACTCCTCCCCTCTGATCGGGACTACCCAATGCACTAACTCCTGTACTGGCAACAACGGGGGGGGTGTACAACCAGCTTCTCTGTGAATGGTCCAGTAACGGGTCGGCTCCTATCCTCAAATGTATGGAGTGGATAGCGAGTAAATTAACTCACCGGTTGTGCTACACTGATGCAGCTCAACACTGGTAACAAAAGAGCACAAAAGTAGACGGAGCACCAACCGGGAGTGTAAAATATAACAATTTTATTATTCCAATGCTCGATAAAAGTCCACAACCCAGGCTGAACAAAATTCGATTACGGCTCTATGCCTAAACGCAATAGCTGTTAAATGCTGACCTCCTTTTACTCTTTGTTCAGCCTGGGTTCTGGACTTTTATTGAGCATTAGAATAATAAAATTGTTATATTTTACACTCCCGGTTGGTGATCCGTCTACTTTTGTGCTCTTTTGTTAGTTTTTTTTCTAACACTCTCTTCCCATTGATGTCTATGGGGGAAAGGGTGCACGAGCACGTAAACTCAGCCCTTGGCTTTTGTGTGGTATGGAGCTTAACGCACCATAACGCACAGCACAAGGAGGTTTTTCAGTAACTCATTATGGCAGCGCTATGGAAAGTGTGATACCGCTCATTTTATTGCGTTTTTTACGCACCCGGTATAGCGCAAAACTTTTTTTTACTTGTTTTACTTCATGTTTCATGTTTCGTATCATTTTTTCAGTTTTATTTTCCTGTGCACTGTAATATTATTTGTTAATTAAAGCATTTTTACTGATTAAAGTTGAGCGCAAGGGCCAGATTACAAGTTGAGAGCAAAAAATGGTCACTCGAAATCGATATTTACGCACAACTTAGTAATACCAGTGCAAGTGTGTGCTTGTATTACGAGTTAGGTGCAATGCGAACGAGACCTCACGTTCGCATTGTACGGAAGTATTGCGCTTACAAGAGTGCCCTTCCATAGGCTCCAAAAGGAGCCTCATTCTGATGCCGTCATACACACAGCGAAGGGGGTAAATCAAGCAGCGATGGGCAACAATTTTAAATATATATGTATTTGATTATATACATATATATTTATGTGTTAATATGTGTATATACCGTACATATAAACACATCTATATATATGTATATAAGCATATACATATATATTTACAGCCAATAGAATAGAGCTTGCATTCTATTGGCTGATTGGATCAGCCAATAGGATGAAAGCTCAACCCTATTGGCTGATTGCAACAGCCAATAGGATTTTTTCAACCTTAATTCCGAGTCGCTGATAGAATTCTATCAGCCAATCGGAATCTAAGGGACGCCACCTTGGATGACATCATTTAAAGCAACCTTCATTTGGGAAGGAGACGTCGAACGAAGAGGATGCTCCGCGTCGGATGTCTTGAAGATGGAGCCGCTCCGCGCTGGATGGATGAAGATAGAAGATGCCGCCTGGGTGAAGACTTCTGCGGGCTTGGATGAAGACTTCGGTCGCTTGGATGAAGTCTTCTGCCGGCTTCTTGGAGGATGGATTTTGGATCTTAAAAACTGTAAGTGAATCTTCAGGGGTTAGTGTTAGGATTTTATAAGGGTGTATTGGGTGGGTTTTATTTTTAGATTAGGGTTTTGGGCTGCAGTAGAGCTAAATGCCCATTTAAGGACAATGCCCATACAAATGCCCTTTTCAGGGCAATGGGGAGCTTAGGTTTTTTTTAGTTAGGTTTTTATTTGGGGGGGTTGGTTGTGTGGGTGGTGAGTTTTACTGTTGGGGGGGTATTTGTATTTTTTATTTACAGGTAAAAGAGCTGATTTCTTTGGGGCAATGCCCTGCAAAAGGCCCTTTTAAGGGCTATTTGTAGTTTATTGAAGGCTAGGTTTTTTTTTATTTTGGGGGGGCTTTTTTTATTTTCATTGGGCCCTTACATTAGGTGTAATTAGTTTAAATCTTTGATAATTTCTTTTTTATTTTGTGTAACTTAGTGTTTTGGTTTTTTTTTGGAACTCAGTGTTTGTTATTTTTGTAACTTAGTTGTTAGTTTTTTGTTACTTTGTAATTTTTTAGTGTAGATTTAAATTATTTGAGTAGGGTTAGGTGTTTAAATATATAATATAGTTCATTTACAACTAGATTTAGAGTTTTGCGGCCAAAGGGGTGCATTAGCTACGTGTGTTTTTTTCCCCCCACACCTTTTAAATAACGCTGGTATTTAGAGTTGTCTGAAGGGCTGCGTTAGGCTCCAAAAAGGGAGCGTAGAGCATAATTTTCCGCCACTTCAGCTCTCAATACCAGCGTTGCTTACGGTAGCGGCCAGCTTGAAAAACGTGCTTGTGCACGATTCCCCCATAGGAAACAATGGGGCAGTTTGAGCTGAAAAAAAACCTAACACCTGCAAAAAAGCAGCATTCAGCTCCTAACGCAGCCCCATTGTTTCCTATGGGGAAAAACTTCCTAAGTCTGCACCTAACACTCTAACATGTACCCCGAGTCTAAACACCCCTACCCTTACACTTATTAACCCCTAATCTGCCGCCCCCGCTATCGCTGACCCCTGCATAATGTTATTAACCCCTAATCTGCCGCTCCGGACACCGCCGCAACCTACATTATCCCTATGAACCCCTAATCTGCTGCCCCTAACACCGCCGACCCCTATATTATATTTATTAACCCCTAATCTGCCCCCCCAATGTCGCCGCTACCTTACCTACACTTATTAACCCCTAATCTGCCGACCGGATCTCGCCGCCACTATAATAAATCTATTAACTCCTAAACCGCCGCACTCCCGTCTCGCAACCCCTATAATAAATTTTATTAACCCCTAATCTGCCCTCCCTAACATCTTTGACACCTAACTTCAAGTATTAACCCGTAATCTGCCGACCGGACCTCGCCACTACTCTAATAAATGTATTAATAAATTAAATCTTATTAAATAAATTAATCCTATTTAAAGATAAATACTTACCTGTAAAATAAATCCTAATATAGCTACAATATAACGAATAATTATATTGTAGCTATTTTAGCATTTATATTTATTTTACAGGCAACTTTGTATTTATTTTAACTAGGTACAATAGCTATTAAATAGTTATTAACTATTTAATAGCTACCTAGTTAAAATAATTACAAAATTACCTGTAAAATAAATCCTAACCTAAGTTACAATTAAACCTAACACTACACTATCAATAAATTAATTAACTAAACTACCTACAATTACCTACAATTAAATCAACTAAAGTAAATTACAAAAAAAACAAACACTAAATTACAAAAAATAAAAAAAGATTACAAGAATTTTAAACTAATTACACCTACTCTAAGCCCCCTAAAAAAATAACAAAGCCCCCCAAAATAAAAAAATGCCCTACCCTATTCTAAAATAAAAAGTTAACAGCTCTATTACCTTACCAGCCCTTAAAAGGGCTTTTTGCGGGGCATGCCCCAAAGAAATCAGCTCTTTTGCCTGTAAAAAAAAACATACAATACCCCCCCAACATTACAACCCACCACCCACATACCCCTAATCTAAGCCACCCAAACCCCCCTTAAAAAACCTAACACTAAGCCCCTGAAGATCTCCCTACCTTGTATTCATCCAGCCGGGTATCACCGATCCGTCCAGAAGAGGGTCCGAAGTCTTCATCCTATCCGGCAAGAAGAGGTCCTCCAGAGGGTCCAAAGTCTTCATCCAGGCGGCATCTTCTATCTTCTTCCATCCGGAGCAGAGCGGGTCCATCTTGAAGCAGCCGGCGCGGATCCATCCTCTTCTTCCGACGTCCTAACACTGAATGAAGGTTCCTTTAAATGACGTCATCCAAGATGGCGTCCCTCGAATTCCGATTGGCTGATAGGATTCTATCAGCCAATCGGAATTAAGGTAGGAAAAATCTGATTGGCTGATTGAATCAGCCAATCAGATTCAAGTTCAATCGGATTGGCTGATCCAATCAGCCAATCAGATTGATCTCGCATTCTATTGGCTGATTGGAATTGTAACTTAGGTTAGGATTTATTTTACAGGTAATTTTGTAATTATTTTAACTAGGTAGCTATTAAATAGTTAATAACTATTTAACCCCTTAAGGACCAAGGCCATTTTTCAATTTCTTTCCCTTAAAGACCAGGGCTATTTTTACATTTCTGCGTTGTTTGTGTTTAGCTGTAATTTTCCTCTTACTCATTTACTGTACCCACACATATTATATACCGTTTTTCTCGCCACTAAATGGACTTTCTAAAGATACCATTATTTTCATCATATCTTATAATTTATTATTAAAAAAATTATAAAATATGAGGAAAAAATGAAAAAAAACACACTTTTTCTAACTTTGACCCCCAAAATCTGTTACACATCTACAACCACCAAAAAACAACCATGGTAAATAGTTTCAAAATTTTGTCCTGAGTTTAGAAATACCCAATGTTAACATGTTCTTTGCTTTTTTTGCAAGTTATAGGGCAATAAATACAAGTAGCACTTTGCTATTTCAAAACCACTTTTTTTTCACGAGTGCTAGTTACATTGGAACCCTGATATCTGTCAGGAATACCTGAATATCCCTTAACATGTATATATTTTTTTTTAGAAGACATCCCAAAGTATTGATCTAGGCCCATTTTGGTATATTTCATGCCACCATTTCACCGCCAAATGCGATCAAATTTTAAAAAACGTAAATTTTTTCGCAATTTTAGGTTTCTCACTGAAATTATTTACAAACAGCTTGTGCAATTATGGCACAAATGGTTGTAAATGCTTCTCTGGGATCCCCTTTGTTCAGAAATAGCAGACATATATGGTTTTGGCGATGCTTTTTGGTAATTAGAAGGCTGCTAAATGCCGCTGCACATCACACGTGTATTATGTCTAGCAGTGAAGGGGTTAATTAGGGATCTTGTAGGGAACTTGCAGGGTTAATGTTAGCTTCAGTGTAGAGATCAGCCTCCCATCTAACACAGCAGACCCCCTGATCCCTCCCAAACAGCTCTCTTCCTTCCCCCACCCCACAATTGTCCCTGCCATCTTAAGTACTGGCAGAAAGTCTGCCAGTACTAAAATAAAAGGTATCTTTTTTTTTTTATTATTATTTTTTTTAGCATATTTACATATGCTGCTGTGTAGCATCCCCCTTAGCCCCAAACCTCCCTGATCCCCCCCAAACAGCTCTCTAACCCTCCCCCTCTACATTATTGGGAGCCATCTTGGGTACTGGCAGCTGTCCAGTACCCAGTTTACAAAAAAAAAATATATATATTTTTATTTTCCCCCCCACTTTTCTGTAGTGTAGCTTCCCCCCCCAAGACTAAACCCCCACCCCCTCCCAGATCTCTTAGATTATATATATATATATAATGTTTTTATACCCCCCTCTCTCCCTCTAAATATAGAAAATCTGTTCCATAGTGTAATGGTTCCCACCCGCTCCCTCCCCGTGCACGCGCCCGCCCGCCTCCCCCGTGCACGCGCGCGCGCCTGTGCGCCCCCCCCCAGCGAGCCCGCCCACGATCCCACCCACCGCTGCATTAAGTAATGCACCGATGGCCGCCCACCCGCCTCCCACGTCGGCTCCCACCCACCAACGATTGCGGGCCATCGATGTCCGGTGCAGAGAGGGCCACAGAGTGGCTCTCTCTGCATCGGATGGGGTAAAATGTTATTGCAGTGATGCCTCGATATCGAGGCATCACTGCAATAACCGGAAAGCGGCAGGATCGCTTCCAGCCGCTTTCAACCCCAACGTCGTACAGGGTACGTCGCTGGTCTTTAAAGACCAGGTTTTGTGCGACGTACCCTGTACGACGCATGTCGTTAAGGGGTTAATAGCTATTGTACCTAGTTAAAATAAATACAAAGTTGCCTGTAAAATAAATATAAATCCTAAAATAGCTACAATGGAATTATTCGTTATATTGTAGCTATATTAGGGTTTATTTGATAGGTAAGTATTTAGTTTTAAATAGGATTAATTTATTTTATTTTTAAATTATATTTAATTTAGGGGGTGTTAGGGTTAGACTTAGCTTTAGGGGTTAATACATTTATTATAGTAGCGGTGAGGTCCGGTCGGCAGATTAGGGGTTAATACTTGAAGTTAGGTGGCAGCGATGTTAGGGAGGGCAGATTAGGGGTTAATAAAATTTATTATAGGGTTTGCGAGGCGGGAGTGAGGCGGTTTAGGGGTTAATACATTTATTATAGTGGCGGCGAGGTCCGGTCGGCAGATTAGGGGTTAATAAGTGTAGGTAAGGTAGCGGTGACGTTGGGGGGCAGATTAGGGGTTAATAAATATTATGTAGGTGTCGGCGGTGTTAGGGGCAGCAGATTAGGGGTTTATAGGGATAATGTAGGTGGCAGCGGTGTCCGGTCGGCAGATTAGGGGTTAAAATTTTTTATTATAGTGGCGGTGATGTGGGGGGACCTCGGTTTAGGGATACATAGGTAGTTTATGGGTGTTAGTGTACTTTAGAGCACAGTAGTTAAGAGCTTTATAAACCGGCGTTAGCCCATAAAGCTCTTAACTCCTGACTTTTTTCTGCGGCTGGTGTTTTGTCTTTAGAGTTCTAACGCTCACTTCAGCCAAGACTCTAAATACCGGCGTTAGGAAGATCCCATTGAAAAGATAGGATACGCAATTGGCGTAAGGGGATCTGCGGTATGGAAAAGTCACGGCTGGAAAGTGAGCGTTAGACCCTTTCCTGACTGACTCTAAATACCAGCGTGCGGCCAAAAGCAGCGTTAGGACCCCTTAACGCTGGTTTTGACGGCTAACGCAGAACTCTAAATCTAGGTGTTAATTTGTAGTTGAATGCAATTTTAGTATAACAGTTAGGGTAGATTAATTATTAGTTTAATATAATTTAGTGTAATTTTAGTCTAATAGTTAGGGTAGATTAATTATTAGTTTAATATAATTTAGTGTAATTTAGTCTAACAGTTAGGGTAGATTAATTAATAGTTATAGTTTAATTTAAATCTAAAGGTAAGTTTACATTTATTATAAGATAGGGATGAGTTAATATTTCATATAAAGTTAGCGGGTTGTTAGGTTTAGGGGTTAATAGTTTAATTTATTTTATGGCGATGTGGGGGGCTGGCGGTTTAGGGGATAATAGGTTTAGTAAGTGGTAGTGATGTGGGAGGCCAGGGGTTTAGGGGTTAATACATTTATTTAGTTGCGGTGGGCTCCGGGAGCGGCGGGATAGGGGTTAATAACATTATGTAGGTGGCGGCGGGTTCCGGGAGCGGCGGAATATGGGTTAATAAATTTATGTAGGTGGCGGCGGTGTCGAGGCGGCAGATTAGGGGTTAATAAGTATAATGTAGGTGGCTGCGGTGTCGGGCGGCAGATTAGGAGTTAATAAGTATAATGTAGGTGGCGGCGGTATAGGGGGCGGTAGATTAGGGGTTAATAAGTTTAATGTAGGTGGCGGCGGTGTCGGGGCTGCAGATTAGGGGTTAATAAGTATAATGTAAGTGGCGGCGGTATAGGGGGCAGCAGATTAGGGGTAATAACTGTAATGTAGGTGGCGGAGGTGTAGGGGGCGGCAGGGGAACATAAGCTTTCACTCCCATTGATTCCTATGGCATCCGCCGCCTCCAGGGCGGCGGATTGAAAAGCAGGTACGCTGGACTGGAATAGTGGCGAGCGTACCTACTAGGTATTTGTTAAATAGCAAAACTAGTCAGATAGTGCTGAATTTGCATTCGGAACATCTGTAGTGACGTAAGCATCGATCTGAGTCGGACTGAGACCAGCGGATCGTATGTTACGTCACAGATTTCTACTTTTGACGGTCTGTAGGCTTTGATAAATAAGGGGAATCAAGCTCACCACAATTACGCTGCGGAATTCCAGCGTATTTGCGGTTGATGGGTTGATAAATAGGCCTCCATGATTTTGTGTCAGCAAAGTGCTAAACAAGGTACTTCTGACTGTGAGCAGGTGTGGTGTCTGAATGCTGGTGCACGAGGCACACACAGCATGTGTGTGTATGTTGCTAAAATAAAAAACACTTTTATTGTGCATGCATTCGATACTGATGCACATTTCAGCACAATAGCTTGTCCAATGGCAATTCACCACCCCAGAAGGTGTTAAGTTGCCATAGAACAAGTTATAATGCTCACTGGTTTGAGTGCTTCTCACTTTCTTATAAGAAGCATGCCCATGTATACCTTCTCCTGGTTAGTTCACAAGAGCACGACTATGGGCTTGATTGCAAATGCGGCTTCGCCTGCAAAAGCCGGCATTGACTATTATTTGTTGAATGTTGCGATCACATATAAAGCATTGCATACAAGTGCGGCGCATATATTTCACTTGTTGGTCGCTGTTTTTACTCCTATAAACTAACATAGAACCAGCGTCGCAAGTCGGTATCACATATTCAGCGCAAGGACTTACACAGCGAAAATGGAGAAATGTTACTCCATTTTCACCTCGGCACACATAGGCAGGCGCAGCAAGCCTTGCACTGAGTTTATGAGCACCGTAACTCCAATATAAAAGGGGTACCTTGCATTCAATCTTAAGTGTGCAGGGGAAGATCGCATGAAGAGGACCTCCACGTCGCCGAAGACTGCCGCCTCAGAAGACCGCTCTGCACCTCCGGGAAGACGATAGAAGATGGTTCCGCTATGGATGAAGATGGATCCGCCCGGATGAAGACTTTTCTCGGCTTGGAAGAAGATGGATGTCCGGACTTCAGGAATGGCGAGTACATTTTTGAGGGTTAGTGTTAGCTTTTTTTTTTTTGTGGTGTTTTTTTTTTTAGATTAGGGCTTTTTTTTATTTTTTAATGGGCCACAATATTGCTGATTGCCCTTTTAAGGGCAATGTCTATAATAATGCCCCTTTAGGGGCAATGGGTAGATTAGATTTTTTTTAGAGTTATGTCTTTTTTATTTTGGGGTGTTGGGTTTTACTGTTACTGGTTAATTTTTAGTTTTTTTTTATGTAAAAGAGCTGATTGCTTCAGGGCAATGCCCTACAAAAAGCCCTTTTAAGGGCTATTCGTAGTTTATTTTTAAATTAGGGGGTGTTTTTATTTTGGGGTGGCTTTTTTGTTTTTATAGAGCTATTAGATTAGGTTTAAAAAAAAATCTTTTGGATAATTTTGTTTATTGTTTTATGTAATCTTATATTTTTTTTATTTTTTGTAATCTTAGATGTTTTATTTACATTTAATCTTAGGTTTTATTTTTTTATGTACTGTAAGGATTTTTTATTTTAATTTTAAATTACTATTTTTAATTTTGGTAATTTTAATTAATTTGTTAGTAAAAACATAATTTATGCTTACCTGATAAATTTATTTCTCTTGTAGTGTATCCAGTCCACGGATCATCCATTACTTGTGGGATATTCTCCTTCCCAACAGGAAGTTGCAAGAGGATCACCCACAGCAGAGCTGCTATATAGCTCCTCCCCTAACTGTCATATCCAGTCATTCGACCGAAAACAAACAGAGAAAGGAGAAACTATAGGGTGCAGTGGTGACTGTAGTTTAATTAAAATTTAGACCTGCCTTAAAAGGACAGGGCGGGCCGTGGACTGGATACACTACAAGAGAAATAAATTTATCAGGTAAGCATAAATTATGTTTTCTCTTGTTAAGTGTATCCAGTCCACGGATCATCCATTACTTGTGGGATACCAATACCAAAGCTAAAGTACACGGATGATGGGAGGGACAAGGCAGGATTAAGCGGAAGGAATCACTGCCCGAAGAACCTTTCTCCCAAAAACAGCCTCCGAAGAAGCAAAAGTATCAAATTTGTAAAATTTTGAAAAAGTGTGAAGCGAAGACCAAGTCGCAGCCTTGCAAATCTGTTCAACAGAGGCCTCATTTTTGAAGGCCCATGTGGAAGCCACAGCTCTAGTAGAATGAGCTGTAATCCTTTCAGGGAGCTGCTGTCCAACAGTCTCATAGGCTAGGCATATTACGCTCCGAAGCCAAAAGGACAGAGAGGTTGCCGAAGCTTTTTGACCTCTCCTCTGTCCAGAGTAAACGACAAACAGGGAAGATGTTTGACGAAAATCCTTAGTAGCTTGTAAGTAAAACTTCAAGGCACGGACTACGTCCAGATTATGTAAAAGACGTTCCTTCTTTGAAGAAGGATTAGGACACAATGATGGAACAACAATCTCTTGATTGATATTCTTGTTAGAAACCACCTTAGGTAAAAACCCAGGTTTGGTACGCAGAACTACCTTATCTGCATGAAAAATCAGATAAGGAGAATCACATTGTAAGGCAGATAGCTCAGAGACTCTCCGAGCCGAGGAAATAGCCATCAAAAACAGAACTTTCCAAGATAAAAGTTTAATATCAATGGAATGAAGGGGTTCAAACGGAACTCCTTGAAGAACTTTAAGAACCAAGTTTAAGCTCCACGGAGGAGCAACAGGTTTAAACACAGGCTTAATTCTAACCAAAGCCTGGCAAAATGCCTGAACGTCTGGAACCTCTGCCAGACGCTTGTGCAAAAGAATAGACAGAGCAGAAATCTGTCCCTTTAAGGAACTAGCTGATAATCCTTTGTCCAAGCCCTCTTGGAGAAAAGACAATATTCTAGGAATCCTAACCTTACTCCATGAGTAATTCTTGGATTCACACCAATAAGGATATTTACTCCATATCTTGTGGTAGATTTTCCTGGTAACAGGCTTTCGTGCCTGTATTAAGGTATCAATGACTGACTCGGAGAAGCCACGCTTTGATAGAATCAAGCGTTCAATCTCCATGCAGTCAGTCTCAGAGAAATTAGATTTGGATGATTGAAAGGACCTTGTATCAGAAAGTCCTGTCTTAGAGGCAGAGTCCATGGTGGAAAGGATGACATGTCCACTAGGTCTGCATACAAAGTCCTGCGTGGCCACGCAGGTGCTATCAGAATCACTGATGCTCTCTCCTGTTTGATTTTGGCAATCAGTCGAGGGAGCAGAGGAAACGGTGGAAACACATAAGCCAGGTTGAAGAACCAAGGCGCTGCTAGAGCATCTATCAGCGTCACTTCTGGGTCCCTGGACCTGGATCCGTAACAAGGGAGCTTGGCGTTCTGGCGAGATGCCATGAGATCCAACTCTGGTTTGCCCCAACGATGAATCAATTGAGCAAACACCTCCGGATGGAGTTCCCACTCCCCCGGATGGAAAGTCTGACGACTTAGAAAATCCGCCTCCCAGTTCTCCACGCCTGGGATATGGATTGCTGACAGGTGGCAAGAGTGGGACTTTGCCCAGCAAATTATTTTTGAGACTTCTAACATCGCTAGGGAACTCCTGGTTCCCCCTTGATGGTTGATGTAAGCCACAGTCGTGATGTTGTCAGACTGAAATCTGATGAACCTCAGTGTTGCTAACTGAGGCCAAGCCAGAAGAGCATTGAATATCGCTCTTAACTCCAGAATATTTATTGGAAGGAGTTTCTCCTCCTGAGTCCACGATCCCTGTGCCTTCAGGGAGTTCCAGACTGCACCCCAACCTAGAAGGCTGGCATCTGTTGTTACAATTGTCCAATCTGGCCTGCGAAAGGTCATACCCTTGGACAGGTGGACCCGAGACAACCACCAGAGAAGAGAATCTCTGGTCTCTTGATCCAGATTTAGCAGAGGGGACAAATCTGTGTAATCCCCATTCCACTGACTCAGCATGCATAATTGCAGCGGTCTGAGATGTAGGCGCGCAAATGGCACTATGTCCATTGCCACTACCATTAAGCCGATTACCTCCATGGAGTGAAATGGAGTGAAGAACACGGCAAGCATTTAGAAGTTTTGATAACCTGGACTCCGTCAGGTAAATTTTCATTTCTACAGAATCTATAAGAGTCCCTAAGAAGGAGACTGTTGTGAGTGGGGATAGAGAACTCTTTTCCTCGTTCACTTTCCACCCGTGCGACCTCAGAAATGCCAGAACTATCTCTGTATGAGACTTGGCAACTTGAAAGTTTGACGCCTGTATCAGGATGTCGTCTAGATACGGAGCTACCGCTATGCCTCGCGGTCTTAGAACCGCCAGAAGTGAGCCCAGAACCTTTGTAAAGATTCTCGGGGCTGTAGCCAACCCGAAGGGAAGAGCTACAAATTGGTAATGCCTGTCTAGAAAGGCAAACCTTAGAAACCGATGATGGTCTTTGTGAATCGGTATGTGAAGGTAGGCATCCTTTAGGTCCACTGTGGTCATGTACTGACCCTCTTGGATCATGGGTAGGATGGTCCGAATAGTTTCCATTTTGAAAGATGGAACTCTGAGGAATTTGATTAAGATCTTTAGATCCAAAATTGGTCTGAAGGTTCCCTCTTTTTTGGGAACCACAAACAGATTTGAATAAAAACCCTGTCCTTGTTCCGTCCGCGGAACTGGATGGATCACTCCCATAATTAGGAGGTCTTGCACAAAGCGTAGGAATGCCTCTTTCTTTATCTGATTTGCAGATAGCCTTGAAAGATGAAATCTCCCTTGTGGAGGGGAAGCTTTGAAGTCCAGAAGATATCCCTGAGATATGATCTTGAACATCTCTTGCCCATGCCTGGGCGAAGAGAGAAAGTCTGCCCCCTACTAGATCCGTCACCAGATAGGGGGCCGTTCCTTCATGCTGTCTTAGAGGCAGCAGCAGGCTTTCTGGCCTGCTTGCCTTTGTTCCAGGACTGGTTAGGTTTCCAGGCCTGCTTAGATTGAGCAAAAGTTCCCTCTTGCTTTGAAGCGGAGGAAGTTGATGCTGCACCTCCCTTACCTCCAGTAATGTCAGCAATAATTTCCTTCAAACCAGGCCCGAATAAGGTCTGCCCCTTGAAAGGAATGTTGAGTAATTTAGACTTCGAAGTCACGTCAGCTGACCAGGATTTAAGCCATAGCGCCCTACGCGCCTGGATGGTGAATCCGGAATTCTTAGCCGTTAGTTTAGTCAAATGAACAATCGCATCAGAAACAAATGAGTTAGCTAGCTTAAGTGTTCTAAGCTTGTCAATAATTTCAGTCAATGGAGCTGTATGGATGGCCTCTTCCAGGGCCTCAAACCAGAATGCCGCCGCGGCCGTGACAGGCGCTATGCATGCAAGGGGCTGTAAAATAAAACCTTGTTGAATAAACATTTTCTTAAGGTAACCCTCCAATTTTTTATCCATTGGATCTGAAAAAGCACAACTGTCCTCAACCGGGATAGTGGTACGCTTTGCTAAAGTAGAGACTGCTCCCTCCACCTTAGGGACCGTCTGCCATAAGTCCTGTGTAGTGGCGTCTATTGGAAACATTTTTTCTAAATATAGGAGGTGGGGAAAAGGCACACCCGGTCTATCCCACTCCTTGCTAATAATTTCTGTAAGCCTTTTAGGTATAGGAAAAACATCAGTACACACCGGCACCGCATAGTATTTATCCAGCCTACACAATTTCTCTGGTACTGCAACTGTGTTACAGTCATTCAGAGCAGCTAATACCTCCCCAAGCAATACACGGAGGTTCTCAAGCTTAAATTTAAAATTAGAAATCTCTGAATCAGGTTTCCCCGAATCAGAGACGTCACCCACAGACTGAAGCTCTCCGTCCTCATGATCTGCATATTGTGACGCAGTATCAGACATGGCCCTTACAGCATCTGCGCGCTCTGTATTTCTCCTAACCCCAGAGCAATCGCTCTTGCCTCTTAATTCAGGCAACCTGGATAATACCTCTGACAGGGTATTATTAATGATTGCAGCCATGTCCTGCAAGGTAATCGCTATGGGTGTCCCTGATGCAATTGGCGCCATATTAGCGTGCATCCCCTGAGCGGGAGGCGAAGGGTCTGACACGTGGGGAGAGTTAGTCGGCATAACTTCCCCCTCGTCAGAATCTTCTGGTGATATTTCTTTTATAGTTAAAGACTGATCTTTACTGTTTAAGGTGAAATCAATACATTTAGTACACATTCTCCTATGGGGCTCCACCATGGCTTTCAAACATAATGAACAAGTTGTTTCCTCTGTGTCAGACATGTTTAAACAGACTAGCAATGAGACTAGCAAGCTTGGAAAACACTTTAAACAAGTTTACAAGCAATATAAAAAACGTTACTGCACCTTTAAGAAACACAAATTTTTGCCAAAATTTGAAATAACAGTGAAAAAAGGCAGTTACACTAACAAAATTTTTACAGTGTATGTAACAAGTTAGCAGAGCATTGCACCC
This sequence comes from Bombina bombina, assembly GCF_027579735.1. Classification (NCBI taxonomy): domain Eukaryota; kingdom Metazoa; phylum Chordata; class Amphibia; order Anura; family Bombinatoridae; genus Bombina; species Bombina bombina. The sequence continues at coordinate 136,795,067 of NC_069503.1, forward strand.
ACTTGCAAATGGATGATTAACCCCTTAATACCAAACACAGAATAACTGACATAAACGTTTTTTTGTTTTGTTTGTTTTTAAAATAGTCACAACAACTGCCACAGCACTACTGTGGCTTGTTACCTCCCTCAAAAACGACTTTGAAGCCTTTTGAGCCCTCCAGAGATATCCTGGATCATGCAGGAAGAAGCTGGATGTCTGTGTCTGTAATTTTTGCTGCACAAAAAAACCCCTCCCACTCATATTACAACAGTGGAAAGTCAGGAAACTGTTACTAGGCAGAATTCAAGCCAGCCATGTGGAAAAAAACTAGGCCCCAATAAGTTTTATCACCAAACATATATAAAAACGATTAAACATGCCAGCAAACGTTTTATATTACATTTTTATAAGAGTATGTATCTCTATTAATAAGCCTGATACCAGTAGCTCTCACTGCATTTAAGGCTTTACTTACATTAGTTCAGTATCAGCAGCATTTTCTAGCAAATTCCATCCCTAGAAATATATTAACTGCACATACCTTATTGCAGGATAACCTGCACGCCATTCCCTCTCTGAAGTTACCTCACTCCTCAGAATATGTGAGAACAGCCATGGATCTTAGTTACTTCTGCTAAGATCATAGAAAACGCAGGCAGATTCTTCTTCTAAATACTGCCTGAGATAAACAGTACACTCCGGTACCATTTAAAAATAACAAACTTTTGATTGAAGAATAAATTAAGTATAAAACACCACACTCCTCTTACGACCTCCATCTTGGTTGAGGCTTGCAAGAGAATGACTGGATATGACAGTTAGGGGAGGAGCTATATAGCAGCTCTGCTGTGGGTGATCCTCTTGCAACTTCCTGTTGGGAAGGAGAATATCCCACAAGTAATGGATGATCCGTGGACTGGATACACTTAACAAGAGAAATAGGTTTTTTTATTTTATGTAATTGGGGTCAATTTAGGGGGTGTTTGGTTAGGCGGCTTCGTGATTAGATTAATACTTTGCGTTGTGGGGGGATGGCAGTTTAGGTGTTAATAGTTTAATTAGGTAGTTCGTGGTGTGGGGGGTTGGCGGATTAGGGGTTAATAGTTTATTAGGTAGATTGCGTTGTGGGGGGTTGGCAGATTAGGGGTTAATAGGGTAATTAGGTACTTTGAGTTGTAGTGTTGGGGTCAATTTAAGGGGTGTTAGGTTAGGTCGGCTTCATGATTAGATTAATACTTTGCGTTGTGGGGGGATGGCAGTTTAGGTGTTAATAGTTTAATTAGGTAGTTTGTGGTGTGGGGGGTTGGCGGATTAGGGGTTAATAGTTTAATTAGGTAGATTGCATTGTGGGGGGATGGCGGTTTAGAGGTTGAAACATTTTATTATTAGTTGTGATGTGGGGATGGCGGTTTAGAGGTTAATACATTTTATTATTTAGTTGCGATGTGGGAGATGCCGGTTTAGAGGTTAATACATTTTATTATTAGTTGTGATGTGGGGGGATGGTGGTTTAGAGGTTAATACATTTTATTATTAGTTGCGATGAGGGGGGGCTGTGGCGGATATAGGGGTTTTGACGTGTCGGGTTTATTTTTGGGTTAGACATTTACGAGTGTTTTAACTTTTTTTTTTACACTTAGGTGCCAGCAGTTCATATACTGCTGTAAGTCATAGGTCGACTCCAGAAATGTCTATTTCCGCACATTTCTGAACCTCGCTGATTTATCGGACTTACGGCAGTTTATAATCTACCGCCGCCGTATATGTAATTCACCCGATGTGCTGGGTGAACTTACGGGTGGCATGGGTTTCAGCAGTTGCACTGAAACCTACGCCATATATGTAATCTCGCCCCATGGGGCATATGTATCAAGCTCCGAATGGAGCTTGATGTCCCGTGTTTCTGGCGAGCCTGCAGGCTCGCCAGCAACAGCAGTTATGAAGCAGCGGTCACAAAGCCGCTGCTCCATAACCTGTCCGCCTGCTCTGAGCAGGCAGACAGACATCGCCGCAATTCAACCCGATCGAGTACAATCGGGTTGATTGACACCCCCCTGCTGGCGGCCGATTGGCCGCGAGTCTGCAGGGGGTGACGTTGCACCAGCAGCTCTTGTGAGCTGCTGGTGCAATGCTGAATACGGCGAGCGTATTGCTCGCCGTATTCAGCAATGTCTGTCGGACCTGATCCGCACTGACGGATCAGGTCCGCCAGACCTTGATAACTAGAGGCCCATGTGTTTAAGACCTATGCAGGCTTTAAATTTAAAGACAGGAATTTGTTTAAAATAATATGTTCTAACAAAATAGAACATTTGATTTTTACATGAGAATGTTCCTTTAAGAAAAAAATACTGTTCAGTCACAGCTGCTTTTCCTTAAAACTCCTCCCTCTCGCCCCTTCGCTGCCAGGGTCCCATTTGAGAGCGCTGTTATTTGGACTAACATGAAGAATTGCAAACAGAGCTCAGATGAAGTTTAAACACAGCAGGAAGACAGTTAATAAAAAGACATGTTTAAGTTTTCTCACAACGTATTCCTTCCAGTCTGCTATGAAAAGATGAATTAACCAAGCCTTTAACCGTACGCTTGCGACAGTTATATTATGGTTATAATGCGAGTTTATTAATACTATACTCTTTTCCTTCAATGGAAAATTACAGCAGTAACCGCTGGGATTTAATGCTTGAAGCATTTTTATGTACTTTACTCAGTGACAGATTTATGCACTAAGTATTGTGAAAATGCCAGAGAGAGTTTGTATGAGCAAAAACTTGATAAGATCTTTAAAAAAAAAACAAAAAAAACTTTTTACTCATATTTCCATTTAAATCCCTGTGCTGAGCTGTTTTGGAATTGCTATATGCTGCTAAAATTTAACCCTTACTGTAGGCTATTTTCAGTGAAAAAACTGCACAAATTGTATAGTTTTTTTCAGCAGATTCAAAGTCTACCATTATTTTATGTATATACCATGACACGTGAGAACTGTAAAATACAAAAGTGTAAAATAAATGCAGAAGTATGTTAATATTTTGATGTGTGTTTTTCTAAACTCTATTGTAAAAGAAG